>NW_021636590.1:0-167128 GCF_004799145.2 Neltuma alba | reverse complement strand
CTCATTAAACAAACACATCTCCCCTAATTTCAGATGTGAAGTTCGGCCAAGAGGGAACCAAGAGAGAAAAGAGAGAGTTCAAGGAGAAACACTTTGAAAATTCTTGGTTCTAAATAGATCCTTGCCTTGTTTTCTTATAACTTTGATCACCAAGGATTCAAGGTTAGTTCTTGTTCTAAATGGATCCTTGCTTGTTTCTTTCTTTGTATGGTTGAAAATTCTATTCTTCTCTCTTCTTGGGTGTTGGCCAAACTGATTATCATGTGGAGGAGAGAAGTTTGTTGATCACACTTGCTATAGAAACTTCAAAAACATGTTAGTTCTAGTAGTAGTTGCAAGTGGTTATAGTTTTTCTCTTGAGGTTCATTTCAGCCAAGGTAGTAAATGGACCCTAGGATGAGTTTTCAATGTTTTAATGCTCCTTTGTGCTCAAAAGAAAAATGATGTAGGATAATCTAAAGAACAAGTGTTGTGAAAGCATTAAAAATCAAAGTTGTAAATTTGGTTAAAGAACCCCTTTGGTTCAATAAAGAGGAAACTAAAAGGAGAAATTTTATTTTCTTAATCTAAGCAGATATTTGGAATCTACATGAAAAATCATGTAGGAATAAGTCAAGAAGCAATTTTAGGGTTTATGGAAAACAAAGTTCAAAAATGAAAGAACAAAGGTGGAAGCTTAAGGAGCAAGAGTTATGTTTAAGTTGTGTTCTTGCTTTTACTTGGTTTGGTTAATGATTCTTGCTGCCCTTTTTGGGTGGATTGCCATGCTAGGGTTTGACATTTGTGAAGGAAAAAGAACAGAGACAAAGAAAGCTCAAGCTTTTGGAGCAAGGTAGCAAGTTGAACCTAACTACTAACATTAACTTGGCATTATTGATTATTGCATGATTAATTGCTATTATGTGGATGAACTTTCTTGATTGTGATGTGGCTGCTCTTTATACTTTCTTGCTTTGGCCTTTGCATGATTGAGTTTGCCAAATGATAAGCATGCTAGTTCACCAATAGTAGTTAATGTAGTTATGCGTAATGATGATGCTTTTTAATGATGTAGTTGGTTAATTTGCTATTGGGATTTCAATGGAATCTCATTTTCCAAATGTAATCTAACATTTTATGACCTGAAATATCCAAGGGCAAGCTACAGATTGAAGGTTAAATTATGGTATCATACCATAAAAATTGATGGACTTTTGGGTTATGTAAATATTATGCTGGGCAGTGCTGTAAATTTACTGACACACCATCTTTAAATGACATTTTGATTAAGTTCATGAACGTGGTTAATCACGAAATTTGGTATGATTGTAGATCACATTTTGACATTCATTTGGATAGCTAACACAATAAAAATGGCCAACTACACGATTTTTAAGGATTTTTCAAAATTAAGGTTCAGAATCTGGAAAAAGGGTTTTTACCTAATAGATAGATGTGACTTTCACAAAAACCTGACCTTGTTCTAATGAAATTGGTTCACAAGATTATTTTTCTCTGAAATAGCATTCAAAGATATTTCTAGAAATTTTGAACCACTCCATTTTGACTTTTCTAGATTAAGTTATGAATTTTTGAAATTGGGCCAGAAAACTGGATTTTTACCTGATGAACAGTGAAAATCTGAAAATAAGCATTTTTGAGATAAAATTGATCCTAAGGCCATCCAATGTGGTCTAAAATGGTTTTAATTCAACCCTAAGATGATACGATATTAAGGCGTAACACTTCGTTTAAGTGAAACGACCTGAGGTTGGACCCTATAGTGCAATCCCTGGATAAAAATTTTGATTCAATCTCCAAAGTCAAGATAAGGTTGTGAAAATCATTAGGGTTCTAAAACTGACAAGGGAATTTCAAATCATAACACTTAAAGTACTTAGAATTATTGATTAGATTATCGATTATGTGTATGATCGATCAGCTGATTGATAATGTGAAAGAACATAAGAACATATTGAACGATTATGGAACACGTTATCGAACAAGCATTAATCAAACACGTTATGGATAATTTTGCAGTCAGAAACCACACCTGCTTGTGTTGATCAATAATCTTATTGGTAAAGTGATGTTCGATGTGATGATCAAAGGTTACCTTTTAAGCTGCTTTTCTGCTTTGCACGAAATCTTCTCTTAGCTGATCGATCATGTGTTCGATAATATGGATTATCGATCACTTTATCTATAAGTTACTAAGTGTCATTCTCCATATGCTTCAATGACTGATAATGTAACCCATAAATGTTATTATCAATCAGGTGATTGATAAATACCACAATTCTTGACGTATGATTATTGATGTCTTCTTCGAGTATCCTCTCCTCTATTTACCTCTATTTTTCAATATCAAAATAGAGTATCCTGCAAAACAAATTTCTATCCACTCTGATACTTAAGTTAGCTTTCTAATCATTAAAACATCAAATTTAAAAACTTAACATAAAGAGATAATATAGGATTTCTTACAACTCATTGGGATTTACCATTCCTAATTCTCTTCTGAAATAATTGAATTTCTATTGGTTAAGGGGCTTTGTGAAGATGTCTGCTGTAACACCTTAACTTTTTACCAAATTACCATCCAATTAGAGGTAATTGGAATCATATTTGATGGCCAAAAGTTTGAAAAATTTGGCTTTGAAAAATTTTGCTCACGGGTTACTGTTACTGTAACCCATAAATTAACCAAACTTTGAAAATTCATAACTAATTTTAGAAAAATCAAAATTGAGTGATTTTAAGTTTTATTAGAATCTCTTTAGATTACCTTTTGAAAAAAAATAAGATCTAGACAAATTGTCTTCAAATTCGAGCCCAGATTTAATTTCAAAAAGTACTGTTCATTTGGTCATTTTCCAGTTTTTCCAGCATTATTGCCCAATTTTGGATAGATATAACTTCTTCCACAGTTATTTGTTTAAGGCATATTACCACTCATTTTAAAGGGAAAAATATGATCTATTAATTTGGAAAGTTTCATGAATTAACTCCTTCAATTGCTCTGATTCACATTGGTCAAACCTCCCTCTCAAATGGTTGACTTTTGTCCCTAACTATCAATTCTTTCCATCATTATTTCTCTAACTTGGCATACCAATTAACCAACCACATAGTTGATTTTAATAGCATACTTCAATGTATGATTTTATAAAATAGTCATAGCGTCACACCTTACTTATATAATACCTTAGCATTCATTTAGAACCATTTCAGACCACTTTAGATGGTCTTAAACTTAAAAATTTCAATTTGGACGTTAATTTTCAAAAAATTACTGTTCACTGTCTAGTTTTCAGATTACAGGTCCAATTTTGAAAAGTCATAACTAATTCTAGAAAAATCGTATGGAGGTGTTCCAAAATTCTACGGAAAGCTCTTTCAATGCTCTTTAAGGAAAAAAATATTCAACTGAACTCATCCTCACTAAAAATGTACAGTTTATTGGATTAAGATTACTATTCGTTTGGTAAAATCTGAACTTTTCAGATTCTGTGCCTTAACTTTGAAAATTCATATCACTTCATATACACATCCAAACGAGGCAATTTAGCTCTCGTTTTAAAGCTTGGGATGTGTACTATGAGTCTGCCAAATCTTGTGACTTAACTCATTCATTTGATAGGTCAAACTGAAGCTCAAAACTAACTACTTTAGGACCTATGTTTTATCCCTTAACATTTCTTTACTTTAATTCTTTTTATTTCTTTGGCATACCTAACATGGGCTTACTTTTTCCCATTGATGCTCATACATTCCTATGCATACCATAAGCTTTATAATTAAATACATGGCATTCACAACATAATTATAACATAGGAGAATTATACATTGAATATTAATATCAATCATTAGCATCAATAATTCTCCACTTCTTCTCCTTGCTTCTCATGCCATTCGTGCCCATCATTGATTGACCTAAATGGTTGGTTAGGGAGGGGTGAGATTCGAGGGAATCTCAGTAGCAAACAATACCATATTAATCATGCTAGATGGATGCTCATGCACTACTCGCAACTTGTTTATTCTCTTGTTAATTAGTGACATACTAGCATGCTCAAAGCTAACTTTTTGATGCATGGCCATGAAAACATAATCTACTCATCATGAATAGAAATTACAGCAGCTAAAACATGTCACAACAACATGTAAATAACATGTACACAGCAACACACAAGCATACCATATCAAGCAATGACAATAGGTAAGTTCACTACCTTGCACCTTAAGCTTTCCTCTTACTTTTCCTTTGACTCCTTTACTTTCCAGCCATGTGGGCATTCGGTCAACATCATCAAATGTCCTCTTGGATGTTTCAAAGGTCCTAAACATAGTCACATTGATCATACAATCTATTAGGACCACTTGATTACATAAAGTTCAAGACTAGCTCTCTTGAACCTCAACCCCTTTCTCTTGCTCTTAGGGTTTTCTTTCTAGCTTTTCTAATATAAATCTCATCATTTTCCATCCTTAAGATCCATTTCCTATCAATTAGGACCACTTTAGATGGCTTTAGATTCAAGAATACCAAATCTGAAAATTTTGGTTCGCGGGTACTGTTCATGCAGAAACTCCAGAATTTTTGCTCAACTTTGAAAATTCATAATTAAATCTAGAAAAAATCAAAATTTAGTTCTTCTAAGTCTCACTGAAAGCTCCTTAAGTTATATTTAAAGGAAAAATTTTTTTAGGAACCAATTCTATGCCAAACAGTAGCAGAATTGTACGGAACTCGACACTCTCCCAAAAGTTCAACACTGTTTCCAGATTTCAAACCCTAACTTTAAAAAATCACCATAAATCGTACACATATCCAAATGAAGTGTTCTACCCATTAATTTAAAGCTTACAGAGTGTACTAAGCATACAAAATTTTAGAATCAAATACATACAGTAACTAATTTGAAATAGGTATCAAATCAGATGCTACAGCCACCACATACCTTGATCTTGAACCTTGAACTTAGGTGGACTTTCTCTCACTAGAAATAGTTCTTTCTCTCTCTAGATGCAAGGGCGGCAGAGTTTTCCCTATAGATCCTTGCTTGACAGAAAATAAAGGGGAGGGAGTGCCTATTTATAGCCAAAAATTTGGCTTGAATTGACCAAAATGCCCTTGGTAGTTAGAAGAAGGAGTAAGGGCAATTTTGGAAGTTCAAGTGGACTTTTACATCATCATTGCATCACCTTATTACATCATCCTTGCATCATGCTTCTAGAAGAGGCCACGTGTCATGAAAATGGTGGAGGAGAAGGGAGATTAGATCATAACCGTCGGATATAAACTTAGCCCTTAAGTTTCCTCCTATTTTACTTGGCCCACATTTCTCCGACTTTCTTTATGGCCTTCCGGGGTTCAAAAAATTTTTCTGTCTACTTTATAAATTCCCCTTCATTCTAGAGAGTATCTATGAATTTTCTCAGGCCATAACACTTCCTTTAAGCCTTGTATAAAAATCATTTACTAAAATACCCTTGTAACGGTATAATCTGCTCTTTAATTTATTAAAGTCATTCCACTGGCCTTTTGGTTACGAGAGTAATTTTATAAATTAGTATAACCTTTCAACCAATTAACCTCATTTTTACGTATATTTTTGAGTTCTCTTGCTGTTTTAAATAATTACCTCAAACAGTGTACTTTTTACTAGCCATAACCTCATAAATTCCATTTAAGCTATCTCAAGGTTTTTTCGTCTTTTCTCTTCATAGAAGAGTCTTAGAATATTATTTCTTATTTTCTTGGAATTTTCTATACACTTCCATTTTTGCTCTTACTGGTCATAATTTTTTGAATTTACGGTTTTACCCCTGCTTAAGCCTAACCTCATAGAACCATCTCTTTGAGGCTTCTAAATTAATCTTTGGCCTGTATCTAGCCTCTTTTCTCTCTCTGGGCCTTCGAGACTTTACTGGAGTCTCTGACTTTGATTATACTGAAGCCCCTGAAAAACTTTTACTTTGCAGTTTAGTCCCTGAAACTGCTTTGACTTCCTTTCTCATCTTTGGGACTTCTGCTCAAAAAGGGTTTGGTAGCCTATCCAATTCAGGCTACTTTTGATACCTCTAGGCCTAAAAGTCTGGATGTTACAGATAGGATCATCACAAAAATATTTAGTTACATTCATCCTCAAAATGCATGACATGATTCAAGATCATAAAGTGTCATTGCAACTAAAGTTCCTTCATACACTGACCACCTCCTTGCCCTTTCCTTCTGAGGTTGAAGGCCCTAGGTTTTTGTTAAACATAGGGGGTAAGATTCATGGGAATCTTAGTAGCATAGCACCACATTCATAATGCCAACCAAGCAAAACATTTTATGCTAAATGAACTTGCTAATGCATACTTTCACTTAATTCATATACTATGGAAAAGATATAACATACTTCTCATTCATGACACTCAACATAGTATAAGCCAAGGAATTACATGCATGGAGTTATATATCACATAACATTATTGTTAGGATTATAGTTTTGATGATACCAAAGTCAGATAATTTGGGTTAAGTATTTTGATCGATCAACTGATCGATCAATCGTTTATCGCAAAGGTTTCAGATAATTGTTCAAATGTAAATCAGGTTTATAGTAAGTATTTGGATCGAAGAACTATTCGATAAGTAATTAATCGATAAAGTGATCGATTATCGCTAACGTGGAAATCACACAAGAGTATGGTTAATTATCGATCAACTGATCGATAATATCAGATAAACAATCGAGTTACTGATAAGAGAACCAAATCTGAAGTGTATTTATCGATCACGTGATCGATAAATCAGTTATCAATAACGACTTTGATAAAAGGTAACTCAATCTACTTGTTCTACACATTAATTCTGTTATCAATTTATCGATCATATTCTCGATCATTTGTTTATCGATTACATGTTCGAACATTATGCTCTAACTCTCTGAATGCAGGTAATCATCTTTACTGATGGATCGATAACCTTATTGATCATAAAATTATCGATCACATGATCGATAATCAATGTCTTTATCTACTCTTATTTAGTTTTCCTACAACCAAATTATCGATAACATTATCGATAATTTAACTTGTTTGCATAAATATCTTTTCACATAACATTATCGATAAATAGTCTAAAGATTGCTATATTTTTTATCACCTAATCGATCATTGGATTTTCGATAATATGATCGATCATTCAATTCCTTGAAACTCATGTTTTCACAAAACGTGATCGATAATCAGTTTCTTTGCCTTACAGGATTAAATTTCTCTTCTCACTTTATTCGATCAATTGTTTGAATATTCATTGATCGATCAACTGTTCGATCACTTCAGATAGTCTGTGTCTTTCATTGAATATATTCATACCCATGATTTATCGATAAAGTTATCCATCATACATTTATCGATAAGTTGTTCGATCATCAATGACTAAAGTTTCATTTCAATAACATTTGAATTATCGATAATCTGTTCGATCAAACAAGTGTTCGATCACTTGTTCGATCATGAAACGATTTCCTCTTGCTATGATAATTCTTAGAGTCAATGATCCAACACTTGATCGATAATATTGGTGAACTAATTCGAAAAGTCTTCATTCTGTTTATCGATAACCTGATCTATCATCAAGTAATCGATCAACTCTTCGATCAAACTAAACCAGAATGTCTTTCTGCTCTTCTTACAGATAAATCATTTCGTCACAAATCCTTGAATGATAAATTTGTTTTCTCTTCTCTGTTCATGATTAAAGTATTCACCGCAAGACTCTTATTTGCTTAAAGCTTAAAATATGCAGATTAATGAAAACGAGTGCAACGGCTCTTCAACGGGATTACGTAGACTGCAACCTACAGTGTCAGAAGCTCAGACGCATTAATGGCAGAGCCGTTGAAACCAGCAAAACACGCAAACGGAGTCACAACGGCTAGAAGCTCTTCCGTCTAACGGCTACTTAACGATATCAACTATAAAAGGCGCGAAGAAGCATTAATGAAAAGATTGAATACCGGAACTACCACCTGCGATTATCTAGTCGAGCATTCAATACTCTGTTTTTCACGTTACTACCGAGCATCAGTGTTTATCATTAAATTCACTCTGTAAGAGAGTCAATTACTACTCTTATTAAAAACTTGAGTGATACTCAAGAGTGTGGACTCTTGAGAGGGCTTGTATCCTTACGGGAGTAAGGGGGAGTGATTGAGCGATTCAATTACTGTACCGAGGTACCAAGAGCCCTGTCGATCTTGGAAGATAGTGAAATACTCAGAGGTGTTCTGGGGACTGGAAGTAGGTCACGTGGTTTAGACCGAACCAGTATAAATCTCGTGTCTTCTCTCTGCGGTTAAATTTCTCCTTACTCTGACTCTCTGTTTTATTCAATACTGTCACGGATTTGATTTAAAATTTTTGTAACTCACCCAATTCACCCCCCTCTTGGGTGAGATTGTTTCTAACAATTATCATCTCATCCACATCATGGCATAGCAACATAGAATAACATAAAGTAATAAACACAATGCAAGGCAACATTAGATGATAATTGCTAGCTACCTCTTTCAAGTTTTGTCCTTTCCTTTAAGCTCTTCCTCTCTTGAGAAAATCTTCTTCCCTTTGGATGCTAGGCCTATTGATAATGTAATAGGACATTACCATTTATTATTCCATCCAAAACATTAATCAAATAACCCTTAAACCCCTTTTCTTTGATTTTTGAGTTATTACTTACAACTTTGATTCTTTTAATCTCTTGGTCTATTTCTACATAATTTTTCATGCAAATTTCAAATATCCACCTAGATTTATGAAATTCAAACCCTCCTTAGAGATCTTGCTTTGGCTGAATAGGGTGTCTTGGAAAACAAAATTTTCATTTTTAATTTTAATGCTTCCAAGCTTCCTTTTTTTTGGTGTTTCCCTACACCATTTCATCATTTAAACATATTGGAAGCATCAAATTAAATCAAATCCAACTCTAACCCCATTCTCTCTCCTTGGCCTAATTGAATCATCAATCATAAGGGTTGGATTTTCTTTCCAAAACTTGCTCAAAACCAATCAAATCATATCATTTTCAAGTGTTTAATCTATATTTCAAATGCTTGATTAAACCTTTTCATAATTTTCATAATTTTGGCAACATTTTTCCATGGAAAATAGCCATCCAAATCAACATAAAATCATATAAAAATAGCCCACAATAATTCATAAAAAGCTTAGAAGCTTACCTTAGTGATTTCTTGAGCTTAGGTAGACTTTCTCTCACTAGAAATAGCTCTTTTTCTCTTTAAACTCAAGAGCAATATAACCTCCCCTATAGTTCTCTTCTTGGCTAGAATGTGAGGGGGTTTGGTGGCTATTTATAAGCCAAGCATTAGCCATTTGCCATCCAAGTTCAAAGAAATTACAAGGCTTGAGTGTCAAGCTAAGCTTCCTTCTTGAATTTTCTCTTTCTTTAATTTAATTCCAAATGAAATAAATTTTAAAAGACAAAATCCTCTTCACCCCTATCTTGACAAGTGGCACAACGAGAGCCAAGTAAAAAGGTGTGTACTTTACACCTTTTTCAACACCCTTTTGATACTAAAATAGCTCTGTCTTTTTTTATATCAGTGATTTGAGCTTCCTAATTAATTTCTATTAGATCCTTAACATTTTCTTATCAATTTTCCTTTCCTAAAGAACCATCCTTTGCTCACATAATGAATTTATATCACTAAAAGAAAAGAAAACCAATTTCTTTACTATATTAGTTTTCTTACTCAGGAGTTATTTTTCCAGGTCTCTGGGCTCATTAAAACTTTCCTGATTATTTCATAATCCCATAGAAGTTTCATGAATTTTCTTGGGATTTATCTAGCCTCATAAGTATTTATTTGAAATTTTCCCGAATAAAACCCTAATTACCATAATTGGACTTTAAATTCCTTTAAAAATTATCTAGGGGCATTTTGGAAATAAAACCGCTTGTACAATATCTTATAATTCTCAAGACGTCACACCTTGCTTATATCATACCTTAGAGTCTAATTTGAACCATTTTTCATCACTTTGAATGGCCTTAAGCTCATTAAAACATAATTTGGATGTTATTTTACGAAATTACTGTTCACTGTACATTTTTCAGATTTCAGGTCTAATTGTGAAAAATTATAACTAATTCTAGAAAAATTGTATAAAGGTGTTCCAAATTTTTATGAAAAGCTCTTTGAAAGCTCTTTAAGGGAAAAATATCAAACTGAACTTTTCTTTGACCAAGTCATATAGTTTATTCATTAAACTTTATTGTTCATTTGGTCAATTCTGAAACTTTCAGATTCTATGCCTCAAATTTGGAAATTTGTATCTCCTTGTGTACACATCCAATTGAGGTAATCTACCTCTTATTTTAAAGCTTGGGATGTGTACTATAGCCTTGCTAAATTTCATAGCTTAATTCACTCATTTGATAAGTTAAAATGGTGCTCAAATTTGACTGCTCTAGGACCTACATTTTATCCCTTAAACGATTCTTGCTTTAATTCTTTTTAATTATTTTGGCATACATAACTTAAGCTTACTCCTTCCCATTCATTCTCATATATTTCCATTCATGCCATAAGTATTCTATGCACATAAATTGCATCAAGGCATTTATAAACGTAATTTACAAAATAGGAGAATTATACATTGAACATAATCTCTTTCATTAACATCAATAATTCTCCACTTTCTTTTCCGTACTTCGCATGCCACTATTGCCCATCATTGATTGACCTAAATGGTTGGTTAGGGAGGGGGTGAGATTTGGGAGAATCTCAATAGCAAACATTACCACATACATTGTACAAGATGGATGCTAATGGATGGTATATAGTTTTCCGTAAACATAAGTTAACTAGTGACAGGCCATCATGCTTTATACTTGGTATAAAAATACATGGCCATGGAAACATATTAAAATAGCATTTTTAACAATAATCCTCATGTCACAACATCATTCAAACATCAATACATACAAACCAACACATAAGCATACCACATCAAGCACAAAAGGGTAAGTTCACTACCTTGTACTTCAAGCTTTCCTCTTGCTTTTCCTTTGAGTCCCTTGACTTCCCAATCATAATAGCTTTTAGTCAACATCAATAAACATTCTCTTAGATGTTTAAAGGTCCTAAACATAACCATATTGATCACACAATCTATTAGGACCAAGAGATTACATAAAGTTTAAGACTAACTTTCTTGAACTTAACCCTTTTCTCTTAATTTTTAGATTAATGTTTTAGCTTTGTAAAATTTGTTCCCTTAGGCTAATCCTACACAAGTTTGCCCAAAGAATCCAAATATCTACTTATATTTATGAAAATCTAACTCCTTTCTTCCAATCTGTTTTGCTCGAATAGGGGAGGTTGAAAACCAAAAATCCCATCTTTGATTCTAATGCTTCCATCTTAACTTGTTTCCACATAATTTTTCATTTTAAATCTATTGGAAGCCTTAGAATTATCAAAAACATATTCTAAGGGAAAGATTCAGATCTGGCTGGATAGCATCAATGGTTACCAAAACATACAATCTTTCAATTATCATCACAAAACCATTTAAATCAAGCTATAATTGAAGCCTTTCTGATAAGCATTTTTATTTACATATATTTCTAGTCCTAAATTTATTCTTTTGCCATTTATATTTGCATATTTTAGGTATAATTATCTTTCATTATGCATAAGAGTTGGTAAAGGGAACTGTGAGGTTTTATTTGTGTTTTTACGTGATTTTATTTGTTTGTACTTTTGATTCCTTGTTTAGTGTGAGTTTCAGGGAGTTTCTTCAGCATTTTGGCCATTCTGCATAAAGCACCATGGCACAACATTTTAGGAACCACGGCGGATTTGCAAAAATACTCTTAGTAATAGGCACTACGGCAGATTATTAAAGGCGCCGCAGCGAGTACAGCTCAACAAAAGAACTCATAATCACTATTTGAGATGACATCGTTTTGGCTAGGCACTGTGGCGGATTATCAAAGGTACCCTGTCAGATGACAAAAAATTTCAGATTTAAATACAGAAGTTGCATGCTCATACAGGGCAATTCAGATTCAGTCTTTCCACCTCTAGATTACCGATTTTTTTGTTCTCTTCGCCTTCTCCCAATTCTCTCTTCTATTTTCACTGAAATCCTTCACTTTCCACTGATTCTTCATGGATCTTCCATTGATTCTTACTGATTTTGCTGCAAATCAAGGCATGGGTGGCTGAATTCTCAAGTTCTCTTAGCAATGAAGCTAACTTAAGTTCATGGAGCTGAACAGGGAGTCTTTTTAGATCTGATTTCCACTTTCTATTCTGAGATTCATCTGTATTAGTTGAACATTTATGATTAGAATGAGAGTTGTGTGATCAGATTTATGTTTCTTGGAAATTATATCTGATTAAACATTTGGAAGTGAGTTTGTGTCCTTTGATTTAGTTGAACAGAGGATTCTCTGATAATTTGTAGATCTAATTCAATTTGCTTGGACTGTTGTTCTATAATTCTAAATTTGATTGAATGCTTTTGATGATTCATAGTTGCAGTCATCCTTAGAGAATTGCAATTTTCCTTCTCAAGTGTTCTTGTCACTTGGTTTTCCTTCTCTATAAATCAAGACAGTGAATCTAGTAAGATAGTTGTTATTGAATTGTGGATTAGAGAGATTTGAGCAGTAGCTAAATCTATGCTTTTTATTGACCCTAAGAGACTCCAAATTATAGGATTGAACAAGGAAGGAAGGATGAATTGCTAGGGGAACTATCATCTCTTATTTGAATCTCTTCTTCATTTTGAACCTTTGCTGTTACTTTTGCTTTGAATTTATTTCTCACTTAGATTTTCCATTCTGAAACTTAATCTTTTACCTTGGTAACTTGATAATTAAAGTGAATTGTTAAGAATTAAACTGCAACTTAAGGCTCCCTGAGAAGAATGACCTGGGTATTGCCTCACCTGCTATATTTTTCTAGTATAATTTTGATTACCTAGCAATAAGGTTCATTACTTTCAACTAGATTTAACACCAAAACTTCCTTCCCCTAACCCTATACATTTTGGCTAGCAATATTAAAGAGGGAAGAACAGATTTTTCCACCAACAAACTTAAGGAAACAAGTAAGGAACAACATAGGACCATCTACTAACCTCAAATCTACTTGACCAAAGGTAGTGTCTTTCACCTTACGTGAACTTCAAGAAAATAGATGTTAATGGTTTCTTCAATGCCAAAAAAAAAAATCTCAACCACCACAATTAATGATGTGCTAGGTGTCACTTGCCTATTACTTCTTGCAACTTCTCTCTTAATTAACTTAATGCCAAATGAAATTAGTTTCAAAAGTCAAGATCCTCTCCACTTGTGGCTTGACATATGGCAACTTTAAATCTTCTCTATAGGGAGCTTGACAAGTGGCGCAATATAGGCCAAGTAAAAAGCAAGTGTATCTTTACACTTTATCAATGCACTTTACCGGTCCTCTTTCTCAATTCTGATCTCTTGGAGCATTGATATATTAGTCACATCAGCTCTTTGTCTCATTCTACTACCTCTTCTCTCCTATTTAATACCTTCACATGTGTCATGATTGTAACACCTTACTTTTAACATACGTTATAGGCTCAGCGGAAGTCTTTGGAAGCATTTTGGATGGTCACAAAGTTTGGAAAACATAGAAAATTTTAACCCTTTCTCGGGTTACTATTCACTTTTGCTTAAAAAGTGACCAAACTTTAAAAATTCATATCTCGAGCTACAGAACTCGAAACTGAGTGCTTCCAAATTCTACGGAAAGCTTATTCCATATCCTTTTGAGGAAAAATACTTTGGGAATTTATTTCCTTGAAAATCAATACCAGTTTCGTTTTGAAAAGTTACTGTTCATTTGGTCAATTTTCCATTTTCCACTTTATTTTAGCCCAACTTTGGAAGGGCATAATGTTTTGCGTGGTTATCGGATTTCAGTGATTCAAATCTCATATTGCAGATAAAAATACAAGCTATCTGCTCACCAAATCCTAGGTCCTAACTCACTCGTATGTGGACTTTGACTTTGGTCAAAGTTTAAGCCTTAAAGAGTTGACTTTTATCCCCCTTGGAAGGATAAAGTCTCTCTTTGGACCTAGAGCTATCATACCATCATATAAGCATGCAAATAACTTCATAATAACATCTAGCATGCTTTTCTACCATGCATGAAGACATAAACCCTAAAACATACTTTAATTACATAACTTTGCAAATAGGGTTTTTCTATGTCTTCTTGAATTTCCAACTTCTTCCAGATACTTTACCTTTTCTTCTTGGCCACCTCTTTGCCCTTGCTCTTGGCTAGTGAAGGCCCTAGGGTTTTGTTAAATATGGGAGGTAAGATTCTTGGGAATCTTAGTAGTAATACATCACAATTATGGTTACAACTTAACATGTCATTTAGCTATATGCAAACATACACATAAACATGTGACTTGCCATGGAATTTAAACACATAACATTATCATATCATGACATAGCATATCATCTCCATGTATCAACATCATGACATAAAAATCATGGAGGCATCATGGCATAAAATAAAGCATACATAGCATAAAATGAACATGTATGTAACACTTATAAATAGGATGTAAAACTACCTTTACTTGGCTCTTTTTCCTCTTCCAAACCGTGGCCCTTCTTTGAGGTTGTATAAAGCCTATTTAACAACCAACAATGCCACTTAGATCATTACATAAACCCCATAATTTAACTCTAGCTCAGAACCCTTTTATCTTGAATTTTGGCCTAACTTTCTTAAATTAATTCTTGAAACTTTTAAGGGCTAATCCTACATGATTTTTCATGTAGAATCCAAATATGGAATTGGTTTTATGAAATTCCATTCCCTCCTTAAAATTTCTCTAGGCCGTGACATGTAGGGACTTAGGGTTCCAAAATCCTTTTAAAAATTCAAGCTTCCAACTTTGCTTTCTTGGTGTATTTATACACAACACCATTTTCTAAACTCATTGGAAGCATCAATTAAAATCAAAACATTTTCCTTTGTAAACCCTACTTAGGCCGTGACATAGCTCAAAGTGAAAGGGAAGGATTTTTCATGAAAAGCTCTTTGAAATCTCTTGATTCAAGCCCTTAAACAAGCTTTAATCTTAACCTTAAACCTTTTGAACTAACTTTCATCATTTTTAGGAATTTTGGACAGCACCTCCCCTAGGTTTTATCCATCCAAAATTCACCCAAAGATGAGGAGAAACTAAGAACAAATGAACTAGGGAAGAAGAGAACACTTACTTGAACTTTGTCCTAGCTTTTCCTCTTGGTTCTCTCTTCTTTCTCCCTCTTGGAAAAATTTTTCCATAGTTTCTCTTCTCTTTTCTCTTGTGCCGTGAATGCACCTCCTTGGTGTCTATTTATAGACAAAAATTAGGGTTGAACTATTGGTTATTTGCATAAAGGTCCTTGGTGCAAGATTACATCCTAGCCTTTCATTTTGTCTTGATCTTGAACTTGGCTCACATCAAGCCACATTTCAAGCTTTGTTTCCACTCAAGACAAGTCATCTCTCATGGTTCTAATTTAACCACAACTCATTCTTATCTTAGTGCTATAATAGCCTCTTAATATGGTCACATGTTGATTTTATTACATGGTGGCAAATGAAAACACATTTCATACTTCCCTTCCTTTCCTTTCTCTTGATATTTTCTCAAGACAATCTTGCTCTTCAAGCCACTAAAAATGACGCCATGCACCTCTCTTTCTTGCCTCTTTTGTTGACTTAATTGCTTGACACACAAAGAGACACAAAGGCTTAATTTCCTTGGTTACAAACTAACCAAATCTAACTTAATTATTTGGTTATAATCTAACCAAATCATAACTATTTCCTTAACCATAATTGGACCATAATTCATCATCTTTTCTTGGGCATTAATTAATCATATATTTATGCCAATTTTCGTAATAATTATTAGGCATAATTTATGTCACGTGATTTTATCACATAATGACATATTTTGGCCTTAGTTAATCAAGGTGAATTCCTTTAATTACCTTGACCAATTTTCTTAATCCTCTTTGACTTTTTTTTTAAAGTCAATATAATCTATTTTTGACCACTTAAATTCTCCAAAACACTTGTGGCACAAACCTTATTAAATTAATTAGGGATTAACTTATAATTAGGTTACAAAATAAAAGTCAACTCCCTTGGTCAACATTTTATTTTACCTAATTTTTCCCTAATTATTTCATAAATCCATTTTCTTCATAAAAATCACTTTTGGGGTTTTATTAAATATTTTCGTACCCCAGGCTTCCGGACAATTCACTTATTCCTGAATGATTGTCCGTTTAATTTATCGGTAACCCGATAAAATCCACTGTCTCAAAAATCATATATCAGATCCCTGTAATTTTCTCCTTATTACAAGGGTGATCCATGATTTACCTGAGAATTTTCTGAACTCTCAGTTGCTCAGAAATCCCATTCCTGAGAAATCGGGCTTTCTACCAATAAGAATTCTACCGTAAAATCCATTATCATACTTCTGCTCATCAATTTGGGCTGGAAACAATTTTTGAAATTACTATAATTCTCAAGGGATTTTCCATAATTTTCCCGAGAATTATTGAGGTCTCTGGGTATTTTTACCAAAATACCCCTAATTATTTCAATCCAAATATCCGGTATTTTTTACTGTCCCGGAAAATTCCAGAAAAATTCTCATAATTCTTTTAGACCTCAAGTATCATTGTTTTCTATTTAGTTTCCTTTTTACAGCCCTTCTGGAAATATTGAAATTTCCATTATCCAATCTTATCAGATAATTTTCCCCTATCTACCGGTGTCCAATTTACACCAGCTAGATATTTTTGGGACTTTCTCATTGTCCTTAACATTCTTCTCACATCAATTCTCCATTATGGGCTACTTCATTTTTGACCCGTACTTTCAGGGCTATTAAGGTTACAAAATTCGGGATGTTACAATGATTACCTCACATGGTGCATTAATGAGCCATCATTACTTTTGTCTTTTCTTTAGATATTTTCTAGATTTGCTTGGCTCTCATTTTTCGGGATTCCTTTCTGGCTTTCTGGAGCTTTGAAAATTATTCTGTACACTTTATAAAATCCCTCTACTCTTAGAGAAAATATATAAATTTTTCCAAGCCATAACTCCTCCTATAGGTCCCACTTAAAAATCATTCTTTAAAATGTCCTTTTTATGACATAATCGGCTTTATATTTTGTTAAAGCCATTCCACTAGTCTTCTAGTTGTGGGACTAATTTTATAAATTAGTACAATCTTTCAACCATTTAGCCTCTTCTTTGCTTACATTTTTTAGGTCTCTTGCTATTTTAAATAATTACCTTAAACAATGTACTTTTTATTGGCCATAACCTTATAAATTCCATTTAAGTTGCCTCAGGGTATTTTCATCATTTCTCTTCACAAAAGAGTCTTAGAATATTATTTTCTATTTTTTGAAAATTTTTCTAAAATTTTCAGTATACATTTCATTTTTACCCCTAATAGCCATAACTTTCTGAATCTATGGTTTTGCCCCTACTTAGGCTCAATCTCATAAAACCATCTTTTTAAGGCTTCTAACTTAACTTTTGGCCTATATCTAACCTTTTTTCTCTTCCTGGGCCCTTGAGACTTTACTGGAACCTCTAGCTTTGATTATACTTCAACTCCTGGAAACTTTTACTTTGCAGTTTAGTCCCTAAAACTGCTTTGATTTCCTCTCTCATCCTTGAGACTTCTGCTCAAAAGGAACTTAGTAGTCTACCTTCTTTAGGCTATTTTCAAGGCTCCTAGGCTTAAAAATTGAGATGTGACACAAGACACTTTGTCCTTATTTTTCTTTAATTTTCTAAGGCTCAAAATTATATTCCATAATTAGTTTTTGACCAATTTATCCTTATTAGTCAATATTCAATCATTACTGAAAATTCAATAATTATTGCTTTTTATCATAATTTTAACTTTTGAGCCTTAAATACTGTCCAGGGACCTTTTCTCTATCTTCCATAATTATTTGCTAAATTTTAGGAATTTCTAACATATTTTCCCAATATTTTCATATTTCTTTCCACTATTCTAGCCCTTAAATGTCCTGGGATTTTCTTACTCTCATTGTTAAGATTTTTGGGATGTTATACTTGCAATTTGATATTCAGCAGGAATGAATTCTACTTTGACGTCTTTCTTTTGAACATGATCCCGAATGAAGTGATGTCGAACATCAATGTGTTTAGTTCGAGCATGATGAATAGGATTCTTTGATAAGCTGATGGTATCTTCTTCAACTTGATTCCCAAATCTTGCAATTGCTGTTTTAATCATAGTATCTGAGCACAACAATTTGCAGTGGCAACATACTCTAATTCTGTAGAAGATATAACCATGGTGTTTTATTTCTTGCTTGACCATGAAACTAGACAGCCTCCAAGGAATTGGCATTATCCACTCAAGATAATTATGGAAAAATATTTCCAAGCCTCAGAAAATTTAGGAAAAATAAGGATAAGGTTCCTTGAGAATTATATGGGATTATAAAATTAGTTTTATGACCAATTTGCCCTTAGAGAGATTACAAAGGAATTTAAGGGCAATTTAAGCCAATTTAAGGTCGTTATTTGGAAAATTCCAAATAAATATATTTAAGGGGAATAAAATTTCAAGAAAATTCCTATGGTATCCCAAGGAATTATAAGAGATTATGGAATTAAAATAAGACCCTCAAGTATCCAAGATTTTTCTCAATTCCTCAAAAAAGTGGAAAAATCACTAAAGAGAAGGAAATTAGTTTTCCATTTTATTTAATTATTGGAAAATTTAATTTGAGACGAAGAGGGCAATTTGGGAAGATAAAATAAGGAGAATAATTTATAGATCTGACAAAAAATAATTACAGGGACCAGAGTACTGTAATTATAGAAAGAAGTTAAACCTGGAGTAAAAGTGCACCGATAAAGCAAGACAAGAGTCTTGCAATTCAAATAGTTCACACTTAGCCATGTGTCAAGCCTCTAATGGATGGTAATTCAAGCTTTTCAAGTGTCAAGCCACCAATGGAGAGGATCTTGACTTTGGAATTTAATTACATTATGATTTAAGTTAATTAAGAGAAAGGTTTAAGACTAATTAGGCACTTGACACTTGGCTCCTCATTAATGATGGTTGGTGGGATATTTTGGTGCATTGAATGAGCTTCTCCTCCCCCTAATCTGATCCATATTTCATGCAAGGCATGAAGAGAGGGAAAAAGAGAGAGTTCAGAGGAAAACCAAGAGAAAGGCATCAACTTTGGTCATTCAATCAAGGATTCAAGGTGAGTTCTTAGTTCTAGATGTGTTCTTTGTTTTCCTTCTCTTTTATGGTTGAAAAATCTGTCCCCTCTCTTTTTAATGGTTGGCCGAACTGAATAATAAAAGGGGAAGGGAGTTTTGTTCATCACACTTGCTAAGACACAACAACACAAGTTAGATCCTAGTGTTTGCAAGTGATTATAGTTGGTTTTGAAGCATTTTTCATGGTTATTTCCTTGAGTGTTATTTTCGGCCAAAGTAAGATCTGAACCCTAGGATATGTTTTTCAAAGTTTTAAGGCTTCCATTGTATTCAAAATGAAGAATAGTGTAGGGTAAACCTAAAGAACAAGTGTTGGAAGCCATAGAAGCAAAGTTGCAATTTTTTAGTTTTAAACCCTAAGGGTTCGGTCAAGCTGAAACTGGAAGAGGAAAATTTATTTTGTTAAATTCAAGTAGATATTTGGAATCTACATGAAAAATCATGTGGGGTTGAGTCAAGAGGGAATTTTTAGGGTTTATGGAAACCAACTCTAAAAATTCAAGAACAAAGATGAAAGCTTTAAGGGGTTTAGGAGTTACTTGAGTTATGTTATTAATTTTATGAGGAATGGTTGATGATTCTCCCTTTTTATGGATTGCCATGTTAGAGTTTGGCACTTGTGGAAGCAAGAAGGAACAACAAGAAAAACAAAAAGCATTGGATTAAGGTAGTGGGATCTAATTAGCCATTAATGTTAACTTTGCATTGTTATTTATGGCATGTATGCTTGCTATTATATGGTTGAACTATGATGTTGTGATATGGTTGCTCCTTGCATTTGTTGCCATGGCCTTGTATGTTGAGGTTGCCTCTTTATAAAAGATTAGTTCTCCTATGATGGCTAATGTTGAAATGCTTTATAATGATGCATGTTAATGTTTAGTTGATTGATCTTGCTACTGGGATTTCTTAAAATCTCATCCCTCAAATATAATCTAACATTTTAGGGTTTGAAACTACTATGAGCAAGCTGCAGATTGGAGACTAAAGTATGGTGTCTTGCTATAAAATTCGTGGACCCTTTTTGGTTATGTATATATTAAGCTAACAGTGTTGTAAGCACACTGACACTGCCATGTTCACGTGACTTTTTGATTATGCTCCCGGATGTGTTTAATCATGAAATTTTGTATGATGAAAGATAACATCCTGAGCTTCAATTTTATATCTAATACATTAAAAATGACCAAGTATACGAATTTTAATGATTTTTCAAAGTTAAAGGTTAGAATCTGGGAAAAAGGGTTTTGGCAAATGGACAATGTTGCATTTCACAAAAACCTGACACTTTTTCATAAGGATTTGGATCATGAGATTATTTTTTTCTTGAAAGAGGACTTAAAAAGCTTTAAGAATAATTTTGAACCACCCCATTTGGATTTTTGTGGAATAAGTTATGAATTTGTGAAGTTGGGCCAGAAAAAACTGGATTTTTACCTTATGAATAGTAAAAATCTGAAATTTACCATTTTTAAGGTAAAAAGTGAGCCCAAGACCATCCAATGTGGTCTAAAGTGGTTTTAAATGAAACCTAAGTGGATATAATAGTAAGGTGTGACAGTCTGCAAACTCATTATTCTTGAATTCTCCTCTATGATCAATCCTAATTGACACAATAGATATACCTTTCTCATTTTGGACTTTTTTAGCAAAATCAATGAATGCACTAAAAGTCTTGTCCTTCAAAGAAATAAATAGAGTCCAAGTACATCTTGAATAGTCATCAACTATAATAAGTTTTCACTAGAACTTTTGACCCTTAATGGACCAACCAAATTCATATGAAGCATTTGGAGTGGTCTCTCAATTGAGACTGTCTTCTTTGATTTAAAGAGAACTTTGTTTGTTTACCTTTCTGACAAGCATCACAGATGATATTGTGTTCAAACTGAATTTTAGTTAAGTCAATAACTAAATCCTTTTTAGTTAATTTTGAAAGTTGATTCATGTTCACACGAGCAAGATGTTTATACCAAATCCAACTTTCTTCTTTTTTACTAATAAAGCAATTTTTAGAAAGTTGAGTCAATTTGAATAATATAACAGTTACTATCCCTTAAAGCTCTTAGCTTCACATTCAGTTTTTCTTTCTTGAGTGCCAAGTCATCCTTACTGATAATTATACATTCTTCTAAATCAAAGATTATCTAATTGTTTTTATCAACACTTTGACTGACACTGAGCAGTTAGTGACAGAGTCCTTCAACATAATAAACATCTTCAACTTTTATTCTCTTGTCACTTCCTATTTCTCCAATTCTGGCTATTCTTCCAGATTGATTTCCTCCAAAACTTACTTTGCCACCTTCTTTAAGTTTGAGTGTGGAGAACTTGTCCATATCACTTGTTATGTGTTTAGAGCATCCACTGTCGATGCACCATTTGTTTGTTCTAGATGCTTTAAGATAGATATGCATCAGAAAAATCACGTTTTAGATACCCATAGCTTCTTGGGTCCTTTTAGGTTAGTTCAGTATGTCCGTGGTACATAAGTTCCTTTGGGCACCCATTTTAATGTTCTGTAGGTTCCTTTCGTCTTGTGATGATAAAAAGATGTTGTATGACCTTAACAGTTACAGAAAGAACAAAGTGCAAAAGGATTAGAAGAATGAACTGAATTTCTAAAGAATGTTAGATATGATCGTTCACCACTTTTCTTTTTTCCTTTACTTTTATCTTGAGTAGGATCATATCCTATTCTAGATTTGTCCATTACACACTGTTGAGCTCCAAGTATAACTTTGAGCATCTCACTACCCTTTATGAACTTTTCCAGAGTTTTTGTGAATTCTTCATTTTTCTTCTTTTTCTGTGCACACTCTGTATAGGTTGGTAGGCTGATCTTTTTTTGCTTTACTTGTCTTCCAAACGCTTGATTTTTTTTTGGAGCTTACAAACTCCTTATCTATTCTAACTAGCTCGAAATGTAAAGAATTATATTCAAATTGTAATTCATCATAGGAAGGTTCAGAAATGATTACCTTATTGGCCTCTGAATCTTCATCTTCTTGTGCTACAAGACAAATGTTAGCTGTCTCTTCATTATCACTGTCATCTTCTTCAGATAAGCTATCTCCCTAGATTGAAGTGACGAAAGCCTTCTTCTTTTTGAGTTTTTCTTTTCTTTTATCTTTGTCCTTTGACTTAGATAGTTGAGGATAATCTGCTTTGATATGTTCTGGTTTCTTACACTCAAAGCGTATGATTGGATCTTTGGTCTCCATTTGAGTTGTAGAGGCTTTTTGTTTTTATTGGAATCTTTTTCCAGCTTTGTTCTTGTAGAATTTCTTAAACTTCTTGATTATAAGGCCCATTTCCTCATCCTCCAGATCTTCTTCATCATCATCTTCACTCTCTTGAGCCTTGAGAACAATGCCTTTCTGAGTCTTCTCGTTCATCTCCTTTTTATACCTCTGCTTGCTTTCATACTCTGCTAGGATTCTAAATAGTACAGCAAACAAGTTAATTGATTCTCCTTTTTCTCCTCAGTTGCTGTCACCTTTGGTTCCCACTCTTTGGTGGGTCCGTTTAATATTTTTCTCACTTGATCTTCTTGACTATAGTTCTTGCCGAGTGTAGTGAGGTGATTGATGAGGTGCGAGAATCTCACTTTCATATCTCAAATGCTCTCTCCATCGTTCATTCTGATTAATTCAAATTCTATGGTGAGAGTATTGATTCTACTCTATTTCACTCTAGTTCTTCCTTTGTGAGCAATCCCTAGTACTTCTTCCATTTCTTTTGCAGTCTCCAGACTTGAAACCCGGAAATATTCCTTTTGACTCAAGGCACAGGTCAACATGTTGACTGCTTTATCATTCAGCAGAATGAGCCTTTTATCTTCATCATCAAACTCTCTCAGACTTTTGAAAACTTGTTGATTGTCTACCATCTTTATCAGAACATAGTTCCCATGCTTTATCACATCCCATGAACCATATTTTGTGGCTTTAATAAAAATCTTCATTCTTATCTTCTAGAAGGTGAAATTTTCTCTATTGAATCCTAGCAGTTTAGTTGTGGAGTATCCTTCGAGCAATACACTATCACTGAATCCTACCACTAGATCTTCTCTTTAAATAGTTAAGTCCTTTTCGAAGAGACCTGCTTTGATATCAAACGTTAGTGGCAGTTTTACCTAAGAGGCAGGTGAATTGGATGATATATAAAAATTTAACTTTATAAAATAAACAACATAATAACACAAATGAAGCAGGTTTAAAAGGATTTCACCGATGATGAATAGAAATAGAACATAGGAGTTTATACTGGTTTGGTCTCAACTACTTAACCTACGTTCAGTTCTCAGAGCGCCTCTGAGTTTTCCACTAATCCCCAAGATTCAATGGGCTCTTAGGGTCATAGTACAGTAATTGAGGAACTCTCAATCACTCCCCCTTACTTCCTATAAGGTTACAATTCCCTCAAGAATCCCAAATTATTGAGTCACTCAATGAAAGTAATAAATGATTTACAGATTCTCTCCCAGATTATTGGATGCACAGATTAATTTCAATAGTTGGTAACTCGATTCATTCACTACTTCATTCAATGCTCTTTGTATTATTTATAGTTAGAGTCTTTCAAGTTTCTGTTAGACACAAGAGCTTGTAACCATTGGGATATCGCTTGCGTGTGTTCAGCAGTTACAACGGTTGTTCGTAATAAATGCGTTTGACACAGATAGCTTGAGCCTCTAAAATGTATCCATTGAGCATCATAACTTGTGGAAATGTCTCAATACAAAGACAAGTTTTCTTCTCAAGTGGATATGAATGAATAACAAAAGAAATAATGATCCTTGGATTTGATACAGGAAATAAAAATCATAAAATCAAAGATCAGAGAATCAGAGAATCAAATTATTGAAGTCCTAATCGATAAGACCTTAATCGATTAAGTTATCGATTAATAGAAAAGGTATCAGTCTTAAAGGATAAAATCGTTTATCGATGTCATTATGGATCATTCATTTTATGAAACAGGTGATTGATAACTAGTGAAATATACTCAAAAAGAAGATATATCTGAAATCAGTTAGAAAACTGGTAATCTTAAGACATGTGCCTTCTCAATTTTTATAAGAAAATAAGATGATTAATAAAAGCTGAAAAAAGCTTGAAGATAAGATAAAATTATATTTTCTGAAAAACATCATGAAGAACAGTTTAAAGAAATATGTTTGAGTTTTATGGAACAGATAATCGATTATTCGCTTTATCAAACAGTTTATTGGTAATTCAAGTTATTATGGAAAAACATTTTAAACACATTAATCTGAAATGTTATCAATAAAGTCTTGATCGAACAAGTTATCCTAAAAGCTATTCTAAAAGACTTACACTGATTTAGATAGAAAAACATGACATTAATCGATTAAGTGATCGATAATTTATTATCAATTAAATGATCGATTATTAACTGAGAAAACTTAAACTCAAGTAAAACAAAGAGGGACTTGATCGAGTAGCTAATCGATCAATAAAAGAAGTTTTGTCAAACAATTTTAGAACAAGTTATCGATAAATAGATTATCGATAAGGTGATTGATAAACCATAAAGCATTCCAAGCAGTGTGTGAGTTGAAAAGGCTTACCAGATTATCTAAAACATGATTGATAACCTCTTAATCGATAAGGTGATTGATTAAGACTTGTCAATAGTGAGAAACTTAACCTTTTTACCTGATAGCCCATCGATCATTTGAATTATTGATCAAGTGATCAATGAATTCCTAACAGTAATGATATTCAAATAGTTTTACCAATGATCAAACAGGTGATTAAACAATATATTTATAGCACAGTGATTATCTAATATGTGATCAATAAAGCTTAACTATATGTGTACTCACAATATTTAGTCATTTATCTAATATGTATTCGATCAACCCATGATCTAACACATGATCAAACAACTTAACGTGCATGCAGAGAAACCTAATTGCTTAATTGTTATCATCAAAACCTTAAATCTAACACATACTTCTCATTCATAACACTCAACATAGCATAAGTCAAGGCATTACATGCATGGAGTTACATATCACATAACATCATCATCTCATCCACATCATGGCATAGAAACATAGCATAACATAAAGTAATAAATACAATGCAATATAACATATAGAAAATAAATGCTAGGTACCTCTTTCAAGCCTTTTTCCTTTCCTTCAAGCTCTTCCTCTCTTGAGCAATTCTTCTTCTCTTTGGATGCTAGGCCTATTGATAATACAATAGGGCATCACAAATTATTATTTCATCCAAAATATTAATCAAATAACCCTTAAACCCCTTTTCTTTGATTTTTGGGCTATTTCTTACAATTTTGATTCTTTAAATCTCTTGGGCCATTTCTACATAATTTACATGTAGAATTCAAATATCTTCTTAGAATTATGAAAATCCAATTCCTCCCTAGAGATCTTGCTTTGGTTGAATAGGGTGCCCTTAGAAATCAAAATTTTCATTTTCAATTTTAATACTTCCAAGCTTCCTTTCTTAGTGTTTTCAGTAACATCCCAAAATTTGGAACCCTAGTAATGGGAGTGTGCAAAATAAGATATGATTGATAAGCATAAGGTATGAGTAAAGCATGAAAACCCAAAATGGGACGAAACCGACTTTATCGGGTCCCTAGGGGCAAAACGGTAATTTTGGAAAAAAGTTTCCAAAAATTACCTAAAAATAGAAAAAATGAAATTAGAGGTTTTTGAGTCACACATGATGTTTTGGGAGTGAGAATAGCCCAAAATAAATTTTGGTGAAAATTCCCAAAAAAATAATTATTTTTGGGAAAATAGGGAAAAATAAAGGGAAATTAAAGTGATAAAATTATTTTAATTACCTAAGGACTCCAAAAATCCAAGGAAAAATATGGATACACTCCCTAGGAATATATATGAATTTATAAAATTGTTTCCAAGCATTGGAAATACAGGAAATAATTTATGGGGAATTTATTTCTGAATTCCTATCGGTAAGGACCCGATTTCGGAGAAAATGTGAAATAAATATCTAGAGATCTTGAAAAATTCCCAAAACTTCCAGATCACACTCTTGGAATAAATAGGGAATTATCATGAAAATAAATAGAATTTTTGAAGCCCTTAGCTATTTTTCCTAGTAGAGGGCAAGAAATCGGGTATTATGTGACCGAATGAATTTTTAAATTACCCTAACTAATTCCATTACTTCCTAACCATTTTTAACATTTAGTTAGCATCCAAAAGGCCCAAATTCGTGCTCACCATGATCAGAACAGCTGGCTTGTGTGCTGGGCAAATTTTCAACCATTGGATCAACTCTCTTGGAAAGTGAGTCAAAGAATGTGTGGCTAGGATTGGTTCTTCATTTTGGCCGACCTTAGCACTTAATTTGGGGCAGAAATAGCTGCCCAAGGGCAGGTTTTTGGGCAGAAAATGAGCTCTATAAATACCCCCACAAGGCATTCAAAATTCGGACAGAAATGGGACAATAGAGGGGAGGTTCTGCACAATTTTCTTCTTGGCTTCCAAACACTCTTCAAAGCACCTCCAATCCAAGGTTAATCATCAAGCTTTAATCCAAGACTCTTTGAGGTATGTTTAGGCTTTAATTTGATGCTTTTTCCATGGTCAAACCGTGACTTATTTGAGGGGGAAGTGCTGTTTCAATTCTGTTATGCTGGAAGTGCTAGGAAAGGATAGCAAATTGAGTAGGAGTTGTGTTGTTGATGTTTGGTGCGTTTTGAATGGGTTATGGAAGAAATTATCCTATGAACTATGACTTTTCAGTTCAGCCAACTCAAGAACTCAAGGGTAGGAATTGTTTCAATAAGTTTTAATGGTTCCAATGGACTTAAAATGTGATGGTATGTAGGATTATGCTAAGGAAGTATGTTCAAATTCATTGGAATCAAATATGAAAATTTATGAACCTAAGAGGAAGTGTTCAGCCATCTTGAATATATGGACTTATGATTGGATTTTGAAAGTTTTGATGCTTCTATTGAACTCCTTGGGCGTTTTTGTGTAGGGTTATGTGGAGGAATTGAATTTGGAAGCATTAAAAATCAAAGTTGGAAATTTTGACATTTTTCCTTATGAAATTCGTTTCTGTTTTGACCAGAACTTAAGGAAGGAATTTGATTTTGTAAAATTTGATTTGATATTTGAATTCTACATGAAAAACCATGTAGGAATGGCCAAGGAGGTTTCTTGAATCAAAAGGAAAACAATTAGGCCAAAAATCCCAAGAAAGAAGGGTTTAATGTTTAAGTAATAGGGAATGTGTTTGAATAATTGTTGAATGATTGGCCTTGGTGTTGGTTTGATAGGTACCTTGCCAAATCCTCA
Organism: Neltuma alba; assembly: GCF_004799145.2. Taxonomy (NCBI): domain Eukaryota; kingdom Viridiplantae; phylum Streptophyta; class Magnoliopsida; order Fabales; family Fabaceae; genus Neltuma; species Neltuma alba. Next base: position 139,423 of record NW_021636590.1, on the reverse strand, counting down.
AGAAAACATCTTGAACTTAAATGAAATCAACGACCAAGTACCAAAAGGTAGCATTGAATTACACTTTGATTGTTTTCTTGCTTACATTGATGTGTTAATGTGAATGTGTGCAATGTATGCCATGATGTGACTAAGCTTTATTGCAAATGTTGATTGCAATGTTTGAATTATGTTGCCTTGGCATTATGTCCATTGAATATGTGTATGATAGCTTACTTTCCATGGCATAAAAGCATGAACATATGAACAAGATATCTGCACAAAAGCATTGCACGTAGTGTTTGCAGGAATGCATGATAATTGTGATTTTGTGCTACTGGGATTTCTTTGAAATCTCACTCTTATGTTTAACACCACCTAGGAGGGAGTTCAAGCAAGGGCAAAGGCAAAGAAATTGTCCCGGAGACCTAATGAACAATTAATGTACCCTAGTGTAAATTTTTGGAACTTGTTATGTAATATTATGACTTTGGAAATGTTTGTTGGATAATAGCTCCTAAGGGGAGCCAAGCATGTATGTCTATGTTTAAACATGTGAAAGCATAGTAGAATGTATGTTCAAGCTTGTATTAAGCCTCAAATAATTAAGGATGGGTAAAAGGTTATGAAAGAGTCATTATAAAGGTAATTAGGGGATAACCTTTGACTAAAAAGGACCAAGCTTGGTGCATACGAAATAAATAGAAACTATTTGAATCTGGATTTGAAATTTGGCAGACTAATAGATCACATTTTTAGCTTTAAATCAAGTGGTAGATCATTAAATTTGGAATTTTGTAGAAAGAGTTATGCCCTTTCAAAGTTGGATAAAAATACTGGAAATTTCAGAATTTACCAAATGAACAGTACATAATTGCGTGGAAATTGGTATTGATCTGTGAGAAATTAACACCTGTGGATATTTTTCTTATGTAGAGCATTTCATAAGCTTCATGTGAGACTTAGAACCACTCTGTTTTGATTTTTCTACAATTAGTTATGATTTTTCAAAGTTGACCCGATTTTTAGGGGTTACATGAATAGTAACCAAAATCAAAATTTTAAATCTTGGTTTTTACCTACTTTGAGTATCGTGTAATGATTCCAAATGGTTCTAGAGGACATATAATGGGGTTTAAAATGAAGGTGTGACATTTTCCTACACCCTTTCATCATTTAAACACATTGGAAGCATCAAATTGAATTGAATCCAACTCTAACCACATTTTTTTTCTTTGGCCGAATTGAATCATTAACATAGGGGTTGGATTTTCTTTCCAAAACTCAATAAAAACCAATCAAATCCTATCATTTTTAAGTGTTTAATCTATAGTTCAAACCCTTGATCAATTCCTTTCAAATTTTTTGAAATTTTGGCATCATTTTTCTTAGAAAATTGCCATCCAAATCAACATGAAATCATATAAAAACAGCCTACAACAAATCACAAAAAGCTTAGGAGCTTAACTTAGTGATTCCTTGAACTTGGTAGGCTTTCTCTCTCTAAAAAATAATCTTTTCTCTCTCTAAACTCAAGAGCAATATAACCTCCCCTATAGTTCTCTTCTTGGCCGAAATGTGAGGGGTAGGAGGGCTATTTATAAGCTAAGCTTTAATCATTTGCCATCCAAGTTCATTCTAATTACCATGCTTAGGTATCAACTTCCTATGCAATCTTACTTAATTTCCACTTTGAAAATAAATCCAATTGAAATTGAATTTTCCAAAGTCAAAATCCTCTCCATTCTTAGCTTGACAAGTGATACAAAATCCTCTCCATTCATAGCTTGACAAATGGCATCTTCTTAGCCAAGTGAAAAATCAAAAAGGTTATTCTTCTTTTTTATTCCTTCTAGAAACTGTTTTCTTTTTATTTTCTATTTAATTATTTTCTCCCTATTTTGGGCCAATTTAGGCATGAATTATGGGTCTAATGGGCTGGAGATTTTTGCCAAATTTTTCACTTTCCTAGTTATCCTTGAATTACACTGAGTACCGGTGCAATGCCGGATAAATTTTTTTTGTATCCTATCAATTTTACTGCCTTAAAAAATTCATCTGAATGTACCATTAGCCTTCTCTTAGGGTAGGAAAGTTACATAATTTTTCTTAGAATTTAATTCCCTCAGGAATTCTCTAAATTCTTTTTTCCCCAAAATCAGCTCTTTACTAACGATAATTATGCTTTAAATATTATTAAAGCTAACTTCCTCATCAATTGAAGTCCAAAATAATTTTATAAATTATTATAATCCTCCAAGGTAATTTCTCAATTTTTGCAGAATTATTGAGGCTTCTAATTATTTCTCATAATTAACTTTTTGTCACTCTTACTTTATTTATTTTCCTTCCAATAATTCCTCTAGGCCTCAAATACAATTCATTGACCTTTATTTCTATTTTTCATGATTTTTTGAAAATTTTTGAAAATTTCTAACTTAAATTCTCAATTAAATCTTTATTTAATTGATATTTAAAATATCAATCTAGCCTTTAACCGGATTTCAAAATTCAAACTAGTGTTAATTATAATTCCCTCTACTTTAACTAGCCCTTGATTTACTTAATCCCCTTAATCTTAGGGTTAAAATTTTCAGGATGTTACATGAACCATTTAGAGTTACATCTTATGGCCTTAAGTTAGAAAATTTTGAACGTTTAAAAGTTCCCTCTCGGGTTACTACTCATTATAATCCTTAAATTCTCCGGACTTTGAAAAACCATAACTAACTCTAAAAAAATCAAAAAGATTTGGTTCTATGTCCTACTTGAAGCTTCCAATGAGCTCTTTGAGGGAAAAATATGATCAAAGTATGAATCCAGCTCATATGTGCCCAGTTTTAACATCAAGTTGCATTGTTCATTTGGTAAATTTTTCAATTTTTCAGAATTTATGCTCAACTTTGGAAGAGCATAACTCTTTGTACAAAACTCCAAATTTCATAAAATACCACTCATTTTAAAGCTAAAAATATGATATATTAAACCGTTAAGTTTTAGATCCAAACTCTATCATTTGCTCAAAATTTCACATAGTCAAACTTTGCCCTTAAAAAGTCAACTTTTATTCTTTTCATGCAAAACTCACCCAAAATAAACCATAACCATTCCAACATGAACTAGCCATACATCCCATCATATGATAAGTCATTTAATATAATTTAAAAGCCACTATGATCATCTATAGAATATTCATATGTATTACAAAACTTGTACATAAAGTTCAACATAATTCCATCTAACTTTCACAGCATTCTTCTTTAAGATGGCATCACTTTCTTGCCTTTATCCACACTACTTGCTTGCCCTATTAGTGTTGTTTGAGCATAGAGAGGAATGAGATTTCATAGAAATCTCGGTAGCAAAGAAATTACAACAATAATATTAAACATACAAGATATATTACAATCAATTCCATAAAACATTTCTCTACCTTTTTGTCATAGAAAAACTATATCAAATCATTCCAAGTTAATAAATTAATGTATTATGCCAAGGCATATCATGCAAACAAATAAACCATATTACCATCAAATAATTTTAGTTACCATATGGCATATATTCAAAGAATCATATCATGTAGCAACCAAGCAAGTTAAAATTAAAATTGTAAATTCTATGTTGGTCCTCCTTGTTCTCTTGCCCAATGCCTATCAATTCATGCATAAATACATGTCAAATTATCAACCATAACACATGAAATACCATTAGGTATCAACATAAGTCTATAACCCTCTTTTCTTTGACTTTTTTACTTTAATTTTCATCTTTGTTTCCATCAATCTCTTGGGCCATTTTTACACAATTTTTCATGTAGAATCCAAATATGAACTTGATTTTATCAAAATCAAACTCCTCCCTATCCATATGAGCTTGGCAGAATTGAATATAATTTAGGGTTAAACTTTTTATTTTTGATTCTAATGCTTTTAAACACTTTATCATGACATATTCTCACAAAAAAACACATTCTGAACTCATTGGAATCATAAAATTAAACTGAAACAATTTCTAACCCACTTTACTATGCTTGACCGAATTATCATAATAACTAGGGAACTTGGAGTTTCTTCCAAAAATTAATCCAAACATCAACCAAGCAAGCCAATCCAAGCTCTAAATCATGGTTTCTATCCTTCCCTAACCATTCTTCATTATTTCAAAAATTCAACAGCATATTACCTCAGGATTTTGTCACCAAATTTCACTTGAAACAAGCTAGAAACATAGTCAAATTAAAGCTTAAACATATCTTGATTGATCCTTGATTCTTGCTTGAAATTTTTGGGATATTTTCAATGTGTTCTTGGCCTCCCAAACTTAGTTTTCCTGCAACAAAATCTCCCCCTTCAAGTGTTCAAAAACTGAAAATTGAAGGTGTAAGAGGGGGTATTTGTAGACCTCAATGTGGCCTCCTTTTCCTTCCAAGTGTCCCTTAAAAATCTGAGATATTATGGCTATGTGGAAACTTTAGATGCTGTAGAAATATCAAAGTATACAAGTGTCCCTTAAGGGACAAGTTTTCAAATAAAATCATGTAATAGTTTGTATTATTTTATTCCATAACCATGTGTACCACTTGAGCCACAAAATTACTATTCATTCCTGGCCCAAAATAATGTCCAATGGGTTAGAGAAAGAAGGAAGAAGTATCACCTTGTATCTCCAAACATTTTTCCACCTGATTTCGCCCTATCAGCTAAAATTCCTTTCTAATTTTCAAAAATATTTCTGGACATTCAAAAATTTATTTCTTCCCACCAAAATTCATATTTTAGTATAGGAAAGCCCCATAAAAATTTTAAAAATTTATCTCAACCTCGAATTATTTATTTTGAATTTCCTCCAAAATTGTGTTTTACCGACAAGATTTCAGTAATAAATATTCTAAAATTAATTCATGCACTTCAAGGGCCTATAAATAATTTTATAAACTCAAATAAGTCCTCAAATAATTTTTTCATATTTATTTTAGAATTATCGAGGCCTCTATATATTTAAAATAATTATTTCAGTCTAATTTTTTATTGTTTTTCCTAAAAAATCTCTATTTATAGAAAATTCTGTAATAAATTATTTTCATGTCATTTCCACCTCCAAGACCTCAAATAGGTTTCAAAACCTCTAATTTACCTTTTACTATTTTTTGAGAATTTTTTGGAAATTTTCCCCAGTTTTCTCATTTTATTCTTCCTAGACTGATAATTTCAAAAATATTAGTCCGGACAAAAGTCGGATCTCAACTCAAAAGTTGTTTCGCTTCTAAGTCTACTTCATTACTTGACCCTCTGTCTATTTTATTATTCACATTCTTAGGGTCAAAATTTGCAAGATGTGACATCAAGAACCCTAAATTTGGCTGAAATATTACAAAACATATAAGAAGTTGGATTCTTTCCAATTTCATCACAAAACTACTTGATTCTTACTATTTTCTAGCTTTTAAACATGATTCGATCATCAATCAATACTGTAAGAATGGCTGATCAACCAAGGGGGTGAATTGGGTGTTAATTAAAATTAAAAACCTTTTCGCAAAATAATGAAATTCATAAGAAATTCTGAGTATAAAAACAATGATTTAACATAAGCATAATTACAGTAGTAGAATAGTTTAGCTCGAAATATAAAGAGGTAAGGGAAGAGAAGATGTAAACTGTGATTTATCTTGGTTTGGTCCTCACTGACCTACGTCCAATCCCTAGGCTCCTCCTGAGATTTTCAATCCACTATCTCCCTCAAGTTTAACACGGGTACTTGAGAACCACTACAATCACAAGTTTGATCCTGGCACTTGTGACGCCACTTACAATCCTTAGACTAATCAGTCTATTTAACAGCAACCTCACACTGAGGTAAGTACTCCCCCTTACACACCGTAAGGATACAATCTGATAATGATAATGAAGATTGAATATTTCTTCTCTCAAAGAAGTAATAGATGAATCTCAAGCACGTTTAGAAAACTCTCTTCTCTATCTTACAAATACATTGTTATAGTCTTTAAAGTACAGAGAAATGGAGTTTTCTTTTGGAGCTCTAAATGAAAATATGTTGATTTGGCATTTTAGCATTTGATGTTGTAAGCTCAGACTCTCCTTTTTTTTCTCATTTTGAATGTTCTTCTATTTATCGATGATGTTAGGTACTTGACTGTTGAGCATCTTCTTCCCGTTTGGCTTGAAGAATATGACCGGTGAAATTGGCCATTAGAAGCTTCTGACAAAAGTTGATTCTTCACATCATAAATTCATTATGGCTCTTAATCTGAAATAGTCTTCTTCAAATCAAGTGATAAGTATCTGATAATCTTAGAAACAATAAGTTGGAAAACATAGAATCAATCATAAGATATTCATATATTCAGAAAATAAGATGAACTTACTTGATTGATGTGTTGATCGATGAATAGTTGATCGATCAAGTTATCAATTAAATACCAGAAAAAGGATTGAAACTGATATGTACATTTATCGAGTAGTTTATGGATCAACAAATGATCAAACGTGTGATCGATAACTGATGAAACATAAATGCAGTGAGCTTTAAATGGATTATGCAAGGATAATCTTTTTCAAGTTACGTTTGCCTTTGTTTCCTTTCAATAGAGAGTTATGTGTAAAAGGAAGGCTGAGAAAAGCTTAAAGATATAAAGATAAAAGTTTTTGAAGATCATTGTGAATAGCTATTGTGAAATGAACTGGTGCAATGATTGAACAAGTGATCAAAAATTGTTTGATCGATCATATTATCAATAAAGCTAAGTATGAGGTAAATAGTTTTTGAAGACCGTTGATCAAATACTTTACCAATAAATGAATGATAGAAAAACTGATTGATAAAAGGTTTAAAATAGATTTTCTCAGATAAGTCACAAAATATTCGATGATCGAGTAAATTATCGATTAAAGATTAATCGATTAAGTGATCAATAAACTATCTTTGAAGAACTTGGTTCAAACATGTCAAGAAAAGCTTGATCGATCGCATTATGTGAAAAACAAAAGTTTCAAAGTTTGGATGATCAATCATTTTATCAAAAACTCAATGATCGATCAGGTGATCCAAAAATGACTTAAAACAGTTTAGTGTAGTGAGATGATGATGATCGATCAATTGATCGATAAATAATGATTGATCAATTGATAATAAAAAAAAGCCTTGAGTGAATGCTTTGACAAAACACTTTATTGATTAACCAAAAGTATTTTTAATACATGATGTTCAAATAGATTATCGATAAACAATGATTGAAAAAGTGATAGATAATAAGAGACTATTCAATGTAATAAATAAGTCAGGAAACTTTATCAGCTATTTAAGTCCGTATTGAATAACACTTGATCGATTAGGTGATTGATAATTTAACAAATATGGAGATTAAAACTTTTCAGATTTGCTTGATAACTTTAGCAATAAATCCCTTTATCAATACTATTATCAATAAAGTTTCAAATATAGAACGAAAAAAGTATTCCTCAGTAACTCAAAAACTTTATCAATTAACTTTTAATCATAATGTTATCGATTACTTATGCTTTTAGATTTTCAAAGATAGATTATAGCTTGAACACCTTAGTAATGCAATGAAGATAAAATAGAAGAATTGAAGGGATAGTATCAGTAACTCGATAAAGTGATTGAGTGTGTAGTTGCTTGATCAGGCTCAAGTAACATCTGATAATGGCTTTTCATTTCCTCATTTCTTCTAGTGCTTTTACTCAATAACATGTTTGAGGAGCATGTTGCTCGGGAGCCTAATCGATCTATGTAGAACTTCTGTCTTTGCCTAAATTGATCGATAAAAAAAAGCCTTGAGTGAATGCTTTGACAAAACACTTTATTGATTAACCAAAAGTATTTTTAATACATGATGTTCAAATAGATTATCGATAAAACAATGATTGAAAAAGTGATAGATAATAAGAGACTATTCAATATAATAAATAAGTCAGGAAACTTTATCAGCTATTTAAGTCCGTATTGAATAACACTTGATCGATTAGGTGATTGATAATTTAATAAATATGGAGATTAAAACTTTTCAGATTTGCTTGATAACTTTAGCAATAAATCCCTTTATCAATACTATTATCAATAAAGTTTCAAATATAGAACGAAAAAAGTATTCCTCAGTAACTCAAAAACTTTATCAATTAACTTTTAATCGATAATGTTATCGATTACTTATGCTTTTAGATTTTCAAAGATAGATTATAGCTTGAACACCTTAGTAATGCATATGAAGATAAAATAGAAGAATTGAAGGGATAGTATCAGTAACTCGATAAAGTGATTGAGTATGTAGTTGCTTGATCAGGCTCAAGTAACATCTGATAATGGCTTTTCATTTCCTCATTTCTTCTAGTGCTTTTACTCAATAACATGTTTAAGGAGCATGTTGCTCGGGAGCCTAATCGATCTATGTAGAACTTCTAGTCTTTGCCTAAACAAATTTGAATTCTAATTCAAGCAAAATGAAGGTCAATTTTGGGTGATCATGAATCTTCCAATTCAACTCCAAATTTTGCAAATGACCTATCCCAAAAATATCTTAATAATTCCTTTCTTTTCTTGAGGAAACATACAAGATATTAAGTATAGTAGTTAGTCAAAATATGAGATAAATAATTTATGCAAACTTTTTGCTCTATATTTGACATCATCAAAAATAATCATCATATCTAACAAATATTTACATGGTTCAAACATAATTGGAGAGCATCTCAGCTTACGGTTTCAAGCCTCCAAAATCCATTACAACCATCAAATCATAGAGCATCATAAATCTGAAGAAAATCCATGTTCTTATCTCGATTTAGCACTTAATTTTACCTAGACTTGGCTTGGTCTTCTCTTTCTCCTTTGGCTGAACTTCCTGTCCCTCTCTTACTCTTGAATTGGCCAAAATTTTGGCCATGAAGGAGGGGATGGGGTATTATATGTAAGCCAAATTACCTCATGGCAATCATTTAAATTCACCATTTCCTTTACTGTGCACACTTGTTTGATCTTGCTTCAATCCCTTTATGATTTTGCCATATAAACCCTCTTAGGTATCCTCATCTTTCACTGCCAAGACCACCTCATGAGACACCTCATATGCCACTGATCACACATGTGAAGAAAGCATAATATTTTATTATATAATTCCATTTCTTCTAAACATGCCCCTTAACAACTTGTACAATTTCATCCATGTCCCTATCATATTTGCATTAAAATAGGAAGAAAAATAGGGAGAAATTTGTACTCCCTCTTACCCTTGACTATCCCTCTGCCATTTAACAATTTTACATCATATCTAAAATGTCCTAACTTTAACCCCTCAGAGAATACATTCATAAGTGTTATGGTTCAAGCAGATCATGACACAAGCCTGTGGATTTAAAAATTCCAATTAATTACTCGAGTTACTATTTACTGTTTAACTTCTAGATTACAGGTCTAACTTCAAAAATTCATAACTAATTCCATAAAAATCGTATTGAAGTGTTCTAAAATTTTAAAGAAAGCTATTTCGATTCTCTTTAAGGAAAAAATATCCAATTAGACTTATCCTTACCCAATTCATACAGTTTAATCAATAAATATTACTATTCATTTCGTAAAATATGGAACTTCCAGATTCTATGCCTCAACTTTAGAAATTTGTATCTCCTTGTGTACACATCCAATTGAGGTGATCTATCTCTCATTTTAAAGCTTGGGAAGTGTACTATAAGTCTACCAAATCTTGTAACTTAACTCATTTGTTTGATTGGTCATACTAGAGCTACAAACTTACTACTCTAGGACCTATGTTTTATCCTTTAACATCTCTTTACTTTAATTCTTTTTATTTCTTTAGCATACATAACATTTGCTTACTCTTTCCCATTCATGTTCATACACTTTCATTCATGCTATAAATATTATAATTAATTCATAGGCATCCATAACATAAATTACATAATAGGAGAATTACACATTAAATAATAATATCATTCATTAACATGAACAATTCTCCACTTTCTTCTCCTTACTTCTGATGCCATTATTGCCCATTGATGATTGACCTAAATGGTTGGTTAGGGAGGGGGTGAGATTTGGGAGAATCTCAGTAGCAAAAAATACCATATTAATCATGCTAAATGGATGCTAATGCACTATACACAACTTGTTTATTCTCTTGTTAATTAGTAACACATTAGCATGCTCAAAGCTAACTTCTTGATGCATGGCCATGCAGACATAATCTACTCATCATGAATAGCAATTACAGTAGCTAAAATACATCACAATAAAATTCAAGTAACATGTACAAAGCAGTACACAAGCATACAACATCAAGCAATGACAATAGGTAAGTTCACTACCTTGCACCTCAAGCTTTCCTCTTACTTTTCCTTTGACTCCCTTGACTTTCCAACCATGTGGGCATTCGGTCAACATCACCAAATATCCTCTTGGATGTTCCAAGGTCTTAAACATAGTCATAATGATCATACAATCTATTAGGACCAAGAGACTACATAATGTTCAAGACTAGCTCTCTTGAACCTCAACCCTTTATCTTGGTTTTAGGGTTTTCTTTTGAAATTTTTCTAAATAAATCTCATCATTTCCCATCCTTAAGATCCATTTCTTGTCAATTACCACCACTTTAGATGGCCTTAGATTCAAGAAGATCAAATCTGAAAATTTTGCTTCGCGGGTACTATTCACGCAAAAATTCCAGAATTTTTGCTCAACTTTGAAAATTCATAATTAATTCTAGAAAAATCAAAATTGAGTGGTTCCAAGTGTCACTGAAAGCTCCTTAAGTTATCTTTAAATAAAAAATAGTTTTTGGAACCAATTCTGTTCTAAACAGTACCAGAATTGTACGGAATTCTTCACTCTTTCAAAGGTTAAACACTGTTTACAGATTTCAGACCCTAACTTTGAAAAATCACCATAAATCGTACAATATCAAAATGAAGTGTTCTACCCATGGATTTAAAGCTCACAGAGTTTACTTTAATCATGTCAATTTTTAGAATCAGATACAAAGAGTAACTTATTTGAAATAGGTATCAAATCAGATGCTACAACCATCACATACCTTGATCTTGAAGCTTGAACTTAGGTAGACTTTCTCTCACTAGAAATAGCTCTTTCTCTCTCTAAATGTAAGAGCAGCAGAGTTTTCACTATGGTTTCTTGCTTGGCTGAAATGTGAGGGGAGGGAGTGCCTATTGATAGCCAAAAATTTGGCTTGAATGGACTAAAATGCCCTTGGTGGCTAATAGAAAGGGTAAGGGCAATCTTGGAACTTCAAGTTAACTTTTGCATCATCCTAACCTCATTCTTCTAGAAGATGCAAAGTGTCACAAATGTGGTGGAGGAGAAGGGAGATTAGATCCTAGCCATTGGATCAAAACTTACTCCCTAAGTTTCCTCTTATTTTACTTGGCCCACATTTCGCCAACTTTCTTTATGGCCTTCCGGAGCTCAGAAAATTCTTCTGTCAGCTCCATAAATTCCTTTTAATTTAAGAGAATATCTATAAATTTTTTTAGGCCATAACACTTCCTTTAAGCCTTGCATAAAAATTCATTTACTAAAATACCCTTTTATTGGCACAATCGGCTTTTAAATTTATTAAAGCCATTCCACTAGATTTTTTGTTACCGGACTAATTTTATAAATTAGTACAACCTTTCAAACATTTAATCTCATTTTTGTATATATTTTTTAGGTCTCTTGCTATTTCAAATAATTACCTTAAATGGTATACTTTTTACCGGCTATAACCTCATAAATTCCATTCAAGCTACCTCAGGGGTACTTTCGTCTTTTCTCTTCACAGAAGAGCCTTAGAATATTATTTTCCATTTTTTACCGCTGTTGGTCATGACTCTCTGAATTTATGGTTTAGTCCCTGCTTGGACTTAACTTCATAGAACCATTTCTTTGAGGCTTCTAACTTAATCTTTGGCCTGTATCTACCCTCTTTTCTCTCTCTGGGCCTTTGAGACTTTACTAGAGCCTCTAACTTGATTATACCTGAGCCCCTGAAAACTTTTACTTTGCAGTTTAATCCCTAAAACTGCTTTGACTTCCTTTCTCATCTTTGGGACTTCTGCTCAAAAAGGGTCTAGTAGTTTATCCAATTCAGGCTATTTCTGGTACTTCTAGGCTCAAAAGCTAGGATGTTACAATTCTCCGCTCTCAAAAGAATTTCGTCCTCAAAATTCAGAGTCAACCCTCTATTCTTACCTTTAATGAGAGGTTAACTGAGGAGAATATTTCCACTTATACTTAACTCTGACCTCTTCAACTTTTCATTATACTTCATTTTTAGGTTTCAACCCTAGACTTCATACTTACATAACTTGTCGTTCTATACTTTTCTGTTATTTACATGAGCATAGCCTTTGCTTTTAAGCATTTTGTCACCATTACTCACATTCTTCCTATACTTTAGGCTTATTCTTTCATAATAATACCATAACAGTGTGCCTGTCTTCATGGTATTTTACTATACCATGGCATTTTGGGTTCTCCTAATACAGCCTTTATCTATTCTTTGCTGTATACCCTGCTATTCCTCTTTACTTTAAGGGCATGTCTCCTTTCTTCCCTTCACTGACTAGAACAGAATTGAGCCTAGTCTAATCAACAATAGAGGTGCTTGGAATAAGTCAAGGGTACGCTCTCTATATTAGTCCATCGCTGAAGGAGATTTCAGTATCTTAAACTCATCTTTGGTCATCATCTTCCCAAAGAGGTATTGTACTCTTACCCCTATAGCTCAACCACTTTCTCTTAGGCTTGGTCTACTATGACCTTGGTGTTAGAAACAATCTCATCCAAGAGGGGGGTGAATTGGGTGAGTTACAAAAATTTCCAATTAAAAGCGTGTCAGTATTGAATAAAAACAGAGAGTCAGAGTATGAAGAATTTTAACCGCAGAGAGGAGACACAAGATTTATACTGGTTCGGTCTAAACCACGTGACCTACTTCCAGTCCCCAGAACACCTCTGAGTATTTCACTATCTTCCAAGATTGACAGGGCTCTTGGTGCCTCGGTACAGTAATTGAATCGCTCAATCACTCCCCCTTACTCCCGTAAGGATACAACCCCTCTCAAGAGTCCACACTCTTGAGTGTCACTCAAGTCTTTAATAAGAGTAGTAATTGGCTCTCTTACAGAGTGAATTTAATGATAAACACCGATGCTCGGTAGTAACGTGAAAACAGAGTATTGAATGCGTAACTAAATAATCGCAGGTGGTAGTTCCGGTATTCAATCTCTTCATTAATGCTTCTTCGCGCCTTTTATAGTTGATATCGTTAAGTAGCCGTTAGACGGAAGAGCTTCTAGCCGTTGTGACTTCGTTTGCGTGTTTCGCTGGTTTCAACGGCTCCGCCATTAATGCGTCTGAGCTTCTGACACTGTAGGTCGCAGTCTACGTAATCCCGTTGAAGAGCCGTTGCCCTCGTTTTCATTAATCTGCATATTTTGAGCAAATGAGAGTTTTGTGGTGAATGCTTTAATCTCGAACACAGAGAGAAAACCAATTTATCATTCAAAGATTTGTGACGAAATCATTTATCAGTAAGAAGAACAGAAAGTCATTCTGGTTTAGTTTGATCGAAAAGATGATCGATTACTTGATGATAGATCAAGTTATCGATAAACAGAATGAAGACTTTTTGAATTAGATCACCAATATTATCGATCAAGTGTTGGATCATTGACTCTAAGAATTATCATAGAAAGAGGAAATCGTTCCATGATCGAACAAGTGATCGAACATATGTTTGATCAAACAGATTATCGAAAATTTAAATGTTACTGAAATGAAGCTTCAGTCATTGATGATCGAACATCTTATCGATAAATGTATGATGGATAATGTTATCGATAAACCATGGGTATGTATATATTCAATGAAAGACACAGCTATCTGAAATGATCGAACAGTTGATCGATCAATGAACATTCGAACAAGTGATCGATAAAGTGAAGAAAGAAATTTATCCTTGTAAGACAGAGAAAATGATTATCGATCACGTTTTGTGAAAACATGAGTTCCAGGGAATTGAATGATCGATCATATTATTGAAAAACCAGTGATCGATTTGGTGATCGAAAAATAGTTCACCATAACTTAATGTGAAAATAGCAATCCTTAGACTCTTTATCGATCATGTTATGTGAAAACTTATTTAAGCAAACAAGTTAAATTTATCGATAACATTATCGATAATTTGGTTGTAGGAAAAACTGAATAAGAGTAGATAAGGACATTGATTATCGATCATGTGATCGATAATTTTATGATCAATAAGTTTATCGATCCATCTGTAAAGATGATTACCTGCATTCAGAGAGTTAGAGCATAAAGTTCGAACACGTAATCGATAAACAAATGATCGAGAATATGATCGATAAATTGTTAACAGAATTAATGTGCAGAACAAGTAGATTATGTTACCTTTTATCGAAGTCGTTATTGATGACTGATTTATCGATCACTTGATCGATAAATACACTTCAGATTTGGTTCTCTTATCAGTAACTCGATTGTTTACCTGATATTATCGATCAGTTTATCGATAATTAACCATACTCTTATGTGATTTTTACGATAGCGATAATCGATCACTTTATCGATTAATTGCTCATCGAATAGTTCTTCAATCCGAATACCTACTATAAACCTGATTTACATTTGAGCAATTATCTGAAACCTTAGCGATAAACAATTGATCGATCAGTTGATCGATCAAAATACTTAACCTTGATATTCTGACTTTGTTATCATCAAAACTATAATCCTAACACTTGGGAGCTACTGCACTCTACCGTAGCCTCTTCAGGATCCATTATGACCCTGGAATCAATCTGAGCCGTCTTAGGATCTCTAGGAGACTCTAGACCATAGAGTTGAGTAATAAAATAAGTCACCTCCACTCAGCTAGTAACTTGACTGATTATTCCCTAAGACTGATCACAAATATCAGTATTGTCTTCTTAGGCCTTACTCAATCCTTTTTGTCAACTCCTAGAATTCTTAGCTTTCCCATATTTCTTTAGCCCTTAGTTTTAGCTTCTTTAGGCCACTTTCCTTTCTTTGTGCCTTTCAAATTCCTAGGCGCTGACTCATCTCTAGAGCCTATTAACTTGCCATTATATCAATGCCAGCCTACCTTGTCTTAGGACTCTGTAGTCTTTGCTGTCTCTTAACAATTTGGACAACATCAGGACAGGACTTATATCATCATATTCTCATTATCCTTCAGTATTCCGTAGTACCCTGTTAAGCTCGAGGAGCATCTGTTTGCATATCACACTTCTTTTCTTAACTAGTTTCACTCTCTCTCTAGGGTAAGGTGTAACCTTTACCACTTACTAACCAGAACTAACCATGATAGAAAGGACTAAAACTAGTAAACATACCCTATCATGGTTATTTAAGAGCAATCACATCATTAAAGAGCTAACCATGATAGAAAAGCATTCGACCTTAATTAAGGCTATCATGGTTAGAAACAGAATAACCTATATTTGTAATCATGGCAAACATGGTTAAAAAACAATACGCCTTTGAATGATAATTTATAATAGCAGTTTAGACTTGACTATCTTAGTCAATACTAGCAACAACTAAACTTGCAAAAATTGTCATTGTCACATCATGGATCCACAATAATTCAATCACATGCAATCTAAGGGCCTCGGGCCCACTATCAGCACTCTAGTCTAATGTTCAGACAAAATAAACCAAAGATAAAAGGTATAACGCGTTTACTAAGTCAAATGACATAAAAATATGAGAAGGTAAATAAGTCCCAAATGAATGCAATCCTGATACGTGGCAATATACGAAAAGATTGCATAAAATAAGGTCCAGAAGCTCTACACTGTCAGCTACAGCTATTGAGCCTCAGGAGTCTTCCCCGAAGGTCCCGCTAACGTATTGTTTCCTGAAAATGGTAAAGCAACACGAGTGAGACAACGTCTCAGTAACTAAATCCCTACCTATCCCATACCCTAGCATGGGCTAGCGAGGTGTCAGGTGGGATACACAGAGTTAATAATAGTTGATAAACATTTATTTAACATTTAAACCCACAATAATCATACAAGACAAATATTTCCACCAGTCTCATGCAATTGATACATTTCAAAAGAGATAACATACTTGTCATTTATTTAAAAGATATAAACATCAATGAATATCCCATGTCATATGCAATTCCTGAACCCAAATCCATCCTTATAACCTCCTTATTTCCGCCGACTGGACCCATGGGCTAAGTTCTTTCCATTTGACTAGCAACTCTAACAAGCTCACCACACGAATGATGTGGACCGGCCAAAGACCACAGAGCACTCGATGGACCATGGTTCCCCCCTCGAAGAACTAGTGGGGTGTCGCAGTCCCTTGAAGAACTAGTGGGACAATAATAATAGCCAACCATAGAGCTCCGTATGGAGGCTAATACCACGTGGCAAGTATATGAATCTCAATAACTCCAATTATCTCCTTTCCCCACCCAAAATAGATGCACAGGGTTCAAAATGATACATTTATATGCATAATCAACAGAATTTCATAATAACACATCATAATCATGATCACCAATTTCTTGCAATACAAACCATGTCAATCCTTTTTAAAATAGAATCCCACAAGACAGTTCATACAAAACGTAATATACTTTTATAGAATTAGTTATAAAACCACTCACCAACTTCATACTAGAGCATGCAACAGATAGAAATTTAGTTACCTAGTCTCCTAGCTAACAGTCAACTACAATCAGAGTCCAACCTCGAAAATGCCACAATAGAGTTTATATCTACAAAAAAAATTAAAATATTATCTCTATAGTACTAGAGTAGGCTACTCACAAAATTCTAGCCTCTAACTCCTCCTCTAAAAGCTTTAATTTTACTCAGAACTCTAGCCTAAAAGACATTTCTCTAAGGTTTGGAATGAGAACATATATATATGATTTAGACTTGATTCCTAAATTTTCCTTACTTAAATATCCTTTAATTATTAGATTATATTATTAGAATCATCAAATTCATAATGTAAATAGACAAACTGTAAATTTACAACTTATATTCCATCTTCGAAGGACTTAGACAAATAGACTTAGTATGAACCAGGTTATTCTCACTACAGAAGTTAAACCCTTAATCTAACCGTTGAATTTAATTCCTATCTATCATGATACTATCCTCTAAATTATAGCTCAATCTAACGGTGAATGAACTTTAAAATGCTAATTTACTATTCAGGCCTCTATCTGCTAAATCCAAAAGATATAAGTTAAAAACGTACCTAATAACTTGTAACTCGGAGATCAAAATGATGATCCAACCGTTGAAATTAACGATTTGGATGTTCCAAATGGGCTGACCAAATTTCAGTCCGATCCAACGGTTAATAAACTCAAAACTAGCACTTTTCTAAGACTACCTCAGATGTGTGCGAAAATTATTTACTCACTTCAATTCCACTCATTATCTCCTATATATAGGCTCCTCAAAACTCCTTCACTCTAAAGATTAGTCGATGTGGGAGTTCTATACTATGGTTTAAATTTTCTAGAATATCATCCACACACACACACAAAAAACATTATTAAAATAATAATAATGATAATTTGCCTATATCTAACTTCTTTTTTTTTTAATTAACTTAATACTAAAATATATTTATTTATAAATTTAATTAAATACTAGATAAAAATAAGGATGTTACATAAGGTCCATCCTGTGCCTTGCCTTGGCTGCTTCTACTTTTCCTATGGGAGGACAGATTACTCTTACTGGAGCATCGTCAACTTAACCACTTACTTTCTGTTTCATTCCTTCAGAGGATAGCTTACTCTTGCTAGAGCAGTATCGCTCTGGTCCGAAGAACCACTTCCCAATCTTAGAGAGGTACTTCATGGTCAAGACTTTCCTCATATGCAATCTCTACCAGGGTACATTCCTTGAATACCATATCCCTATCAAAGGGAGCCTCTCCATTGGATTATTCAATTGTAAAGGCAGTGGCATCTATCTATAGGAATCTCATTTCTTAGATTCCTTAATGGCCTGAGTTACATGGTTGCACGCTTTTGGATACCTCAGGGACATAAAAGAGTATTGTTTAGTCCCTAACATTGTCATGTATCTAAGCATCATTAAGCTCTAGGTATCACCAGTAACATGCTTATCTCTCTCTATTCATTAGTTCCCAATGCAACCATCCATTATCATGTTCTTATTCATTTCCTTTCATCTTTATCCTCAAGAGGGATCTTGCCTTACTTTACTCTTTCTAACTTTCTCTACCTCTTGACCAATTATTCTTATGGTTAGGTATTGATCACTATACCCTCATCACTCACATCCCACAGCAAACACTTAATCACCTTACTGTGTTGTATCTAGGTCAGGCACCTAGGTCATCATTGACCCTTCATTCATTATCATCTAATCTCTGCCCTTCTTGGTTCACTATCCCATAGGGATTTCTACCTCCATGCAGGGATTTGAACAAACCTCAAACAACTCATCCTGTTACGTTGCCTCTATCGAGGTCACATCGATTACTTAAGGTACAGGTTAACATTTGGTTCCCTTACTAGGGCATTAACTTATATCTTTGATTTACTTACTGTACATTTAACAAATTATTTCTATGGTTATATACTAACATAAAGTGACCAAATTACACAGCAGGCATTGTTCATTAAAACATCTCCGCTGTGTGACATTCCAGTCAGGAACCTTTAACCAATCACCCGAGGCTTAGGTTGTCACCTTGCTTCCCTATTAGGGCCTGGACTCCTATTCCTTACTGGCTTACCATACTCTTAGCCATTACCCTCTGGAGACGTCTTTCAACTTTGACTCATTCCTTGGTCGAACTCTCTCAGCTCAACCATTCCTCTCCTGAGGGGGGAGTCTCTTAGTAACGACTACTTATCTCTCAGATTACTCTCTATCATTCCTTACTTCTCTTCTATATTTATTTCCCTTGGAGAAAACACCTCAATATCTTAACCTCAATTGGACCAATCCTAGTAACCTGTGACTTTTCTAATTTAGATTTTCTCTCATACCGGGCTTTGCTTGAACTAATACTCTACTTATACCTTAGTCAGAACCTCTACTAGAACTTCTGTTTTGTCTCAACACTTGCCAGAGCCTTTGCTCTGTTTAAATACTTGTCAAAACCTCTGCTCTGATACCAAAATGAAACGTCCTACCTTTAACACCTCAGAGTACGCATTCGTAAGCGTTATGGTTCAAGCAGATCAAAACACAAACCCGTGGATTTAAAAATTCCAATTAATTACTTGGGTTACTATTTACTGTTTAACTTCCAGATTATAGGTCTAACTTCAAAAATTCATAACTAATTCCATAAAAATTGTATTGAGGTGTTCTAAAATTTTACAGAAAGCTATTTCGATGCTCTTTAAGGGAAAAATATCCAATTAGACTTATCCTTACCCAATTCATAGTTTAATCAATAAATATTACTGTTCATTTCATAAAATCTAGAACTTCCAAATTCTATGCCAAAAATTTGGAAATTCGTATATCCTTGTGTACACATCCAATTGAAGTGATCTACCTCTCATTTTAAAGCTTGGGATGTGTACTATGAGTTTGCCAAATATTGTGACATAACTCATTCGTTTGATTAGTCAAACTGGAGCTACAAACTCCTTGCTCCAGGACTTACGTTTTATCTCTTAACATCTCTTTACTTTAATTCTTTTTATTTCTTTGGCATACATAACATGGGCTTACTCTTTCCCATTCATGCTCATACACTTTCATTCATGCCATAAATATTATAATTAATTACATGGTATCATAGGCATCCACTTTCTTCTCCTTACTTCTGATGCCATTATTGCCCATTGATGATTGACCTAAATGGTTGGTTAGGGAGGGGGTGAGATTCAAGAGAATTTTAGTAGCAAACAATACCATATTAATCATACTAGATGGATGCTAATGCACTACACGTAACTTGTTTATTCTCTTGTTAATTAGTGACACATTAGCATGCTCAAACTTCTTGATGCATGGCCATGCAGACATAATCTACTCATCATGAATAGCAATTACAGCAACTAAAACATGTCATCATAACATTCAAATAACATGTACACAGCAACACACAAGCATACAACATCAAGCAATGACAATAGGTAAGTTCACTACCTTGCACCTCAAGCTTTCCTCTTACTTTTCCTTTGACTCCCTTGACTTTCCAACCATGTGGGCATTCGGTCAACATCACCAAATATTCTCTTGGATGTTCCGAGGTCTTAAACATAGTCATAATGATCATATAATCTATTAGGACCAAGAGACTACATAATGTTCAAGACTAGCTCTTTTGAACCTCAACCCTTTATCTTGGTTTTAGGGTTTTCTTTTGAAATTTTTATAACATAAATCTTATCATTTCTCATCCTTAAGATCCATTTCTTGTGAATTAGTACCACTTTAGATAGCCTTAGATTCAAGAAGATCAAATCTAAAAATTTTGCTTCACGGGTACTGTTCACGTAGAAATTCCAAAATTTTTGCTCAACTTTGAAAATTCATAATTAATTCTAGAAAAATCAAAATTGAGTGGTTCCAAGTATAACTGAAAGCTCCTTAAGTTATCTTTAAACAAAAAATAGTTTCTAGAACCAATTCTATTCTGAACAGTACCATAATTGTACGGAATTCTTCACTCTTCCAAAGGTTAAACACTGTTTACAGATTTCAGACCCTAACTTTGAAAAATCACCATAAATCGTACAATATCCAAATGAAGTGTTCTACCCATAGATTTAAAGCTCACAGAGTGTACTTTAATCATGTCAAGTTTTAGAATCAGATACAAAGAGTAACTTATTTGAAATAGGTATCAAATCAGATGCTACAACCAACACATACCTTGATCTTGAAGCTTGAACTTAGGTGGACTTTCTCTCACTAGAAATAGCTCTTTGTCTCTCTAAATGCAAGAGCATCAGAGTTTCCGCTATGGTTTCTTGCTTGGCCAAAATATGAGGGGAGGGAGTGCCTATTGATAGCCAAAAATTTGGCTTGAATGGACTAAAATGCCCTTGGTGGCTAATAGAAAGGGTAAGGGCAATCTTGGAACTTCAAGTTAACTTTTGCATCATCATTGCATCATCTTCTTGCATCATCCTTACCTCATTCTTATAGAAGATGCCAAGTGTCACAAATGTGGTGGAGGAGAAGGGAGATTAGATCCTAGCCATTGGATCAAAACTTGTTCCCTAAGTTTCCTCTTATTTTACTTGGCCCACATTTCGCCAACTTTCTTTATGGCCTTTCGGAGCTCAGAAAATTCTTCTGTCTACTCAATAAATTCTTTTAATTCTAGAGAATATCTATGAATTTTTTTAGGCCATAACACTTCCTTTAAGCCTTGCATAAAAATTCATTTACTAAAATACCCTTTTATCGTCAGAATCGGCTTTTAAATTTATTAAAGCCATTCCACTAGCCTTTTGGTTACAGAACTAATTTTATAAATTAGTACAATCTTTCAAACATTTAACCTAATTTTGGTATACATTTTTTAGGTCTCTTGCTATTTCAAATAATTATCTCAAATAGTATACTTTTTACCGGCCATAACCTCATAAATTCCATTTAAACTGCCTCAGGGGTACTTTCGTCTTTTCTCTTCACAGAAGAGCCTTAGAATATTATTTTCCATTTTCTGGGGTTTTCTTGGAATTCTCTGTATACTCTTCTATTTTTACCCCTGTTGGTCATGACTTTCTGAATTTATGGTTTAGTCCGTGCTTGGACTTAACTTCATACAACCATCTCTTTGAGGCTTCTAACTTAATCTTTGGCTTGTATCTAGCCTCGTTTCTCTCTCTGGGCCTTCGAGACTTTACTGGAGCCTCTAACTTGATTATACTTGAGCCCCTGAAAACTTTTATTTTGCAGTTTAGTCTCTAAAATTGCTTTGACTTCCATTCTCATCTTTGGGACTTCTACTCAAAAAGGGTCTAGTAGCCTATCCAATTCAGGCTATTTCTAGTACTTCTAGGCCCAAAAGCTGGGATGTTACAGTATCGAGTACTTTTATAGGTCTTAACATACCTACCAATCTTGGGATATGTTCTGGTACCCTTGTTAATCACAAATAACCTCACATAGAATTATATAACTTTCCTAAAGGGGGAATGATGCTCTTCCCTTTGTTCTTTCATTAAAACATTTAACAATATTTATTTTGGAGTAAAATTGACCAAATTCTTTCTATCGGTCCATATCTGAGTACCAATACTATCTTTTCATCATGAAAAATTTTCTAATTTTCTCTAGTCAAACATAGATGGTTTATTTTAACTTTCCTCGAATAGCATACAAATAGCCTTTAAATTCTGTTAAAGCCAACCTCTTTGCTTTCTAGGGATGAAATCTATTAAGGAGAAAATAATATGGAATATATTTCTTGTATATTCATGATCAGAAAGGGGAATTTATACACAAGAGAGAGTCTCGGTCATTAATGGTTCATTATTAGGGGATAATATCCTATCCTATCACATATGATTTGATCCTATATTAATTACAATATATTTACATATCTTTACACTCCCCCTCAATTTGGAGCATAGATGTCAATCATGCCCAACTTGTTACAAAGATAGTCAACCCGAACCCCATTCAAAGCTTTAGTAAGGAGATCAACTAATTGATCACTGGACCTCGCGTGTCCTGTTGAGATGAAGTTTTCCTTGATCTTATCTCGAACAAAATGACAATCAATCTCAATGTGTTTTGTGCGTTCATGAAACACTAAATTAGAAGCTATATGTAAGGCTGCTTTATTGTCGCACCACAGTCTTGCTGCTAATGAGGTTTTAAGACCAACCTCCTTCAGTAATTGATGTATCCAGACGATCTCACACACAGATTGTGCCATAGCTCTATATTCTGCCTTTGCACTTGATCGTGACACCACATTCTGCTTCGTGCTCCTCAGGACACAAATTTCCTCCCACAAAGACACAATATCCTGCAGTAGATCTTCTTGTGGCCTTTGAACCACCATGATTAGCATCACAAAAGCACTCAATATCTATATGACCATGATTTCTGTATAATATCCCATGACCTGGAGACCCCTTCAAGTAATGAAGCACATGCTCTAAAGCTTCCCACTGTCTGAGAGTAGGCGAGACCACAAATTGGCAGCACGCCAACTCGGGTGGGTTAAAGCTTCATGAAGGGTCTTAGGTATGGAAATAAGATCTAAAGAAGAGATAAAGACACAAGAGGCAGGGGAAAGGTGGTTATAAGAAACAAATGAGGAAATAGGATAGGTGTAAGTGCATTTACCTTTGCAAAGAATGATGGGCAAGTCAAGTGAAGGATCTGGATCAAGAGCAAGAGGTGTCTCGGAGTTGGAGAGAGGTGTAGGCTCAGGATGAGAGATGCTCAACACAGGATCTGATGACAAAGCAGACACTGGAGGGCCAGAATTTGGGACGGTGACATTAATCTCCTTGGAACCTCTTGTGTAGACATGAGACAGGGGTTGTGGCACAGGTGCCAGAGTAGGAGCTGGAGCTAGAGCTGGAGCTAGAGGTGGTAGAGTGGGTAGTGGGAGAGCAAGTACACCAAAAAGTCATCCTCTTCCATAGATAGAAGAGGGACAGGTGAAATGGATGGAGAAAAGTATGGAATCGATTCCTGAAAGGTGACATCTGTAGAAATGAGATAATGATTAAGAGTAGGAGAGAAACACCAATAGCCCTTTTAAACCCGAAAGTAGCCAAGAAAGACACACTTAAGGGACTTTGGATCCAATTTGGAGACAGATGGTCGTACATCCGGACAAAGCAAACACATATGAAGATTCTAGGATCAACAGGAAACAAAGGTTTTAAAGGGAAAAGAGTAGTAGGGAATGTTACCATCAAGAACCGAAGAGGGCATGCGGTTAATGAGAAAGCAAGCAGTGGAGACAGCATCAGCCTAAAGTGTTTTGGGAACCTTCATTTGAAATGGAAGTGCTCATGCCACCTCTAGTAAGTGGCAATTTTTACGTTCTGTAATACCATTTTGAGCTGGTGTATCAACACAAGAAGATTGATGAAGGACACCATTTTGAAGCATATAGGATTGAAACATGCTAGAAAAATATTCTTTAGCGTTATCACTGTAGAGTACGAATCGAAGTATGAAATTGAGTTTTAATTTCAGCAAAAAAGGCACAAAAATGAGAGAATAATTCAGAATGACTTTTCATTAAATATAACCAAGTTGTACAGGAATAATCATTAACAAATGTAACAAAATATTTAAAACCCCCTTTTGACTCAACAGGACACGGACCCTAAACATACTAGCTCAAAAGGGGACGAAGCCCGTTTATTAACGCGAGAGACTAAAGGAAGACGATGATGTTTGGCAAAATAACACGACTCACAATCTAAAGATAACAAATGTTGAAACTGAGGATAAACCGTTTTTAAAGAAGACAAAGATGAATGACCCAAACGACAATATTCTTCAAAAGGAGTGAGACCACCGGCACAAGCCACAGCAAGAGACCCTCGCTTGTCATGGAAATAATGTCCACTAGATTCATAGCCCCTACCAATAATCTTATTCATCAAAAAATCCTGTATCAAGCAATGATTAGGAAAGAGTGAGACCCAACAGTTTAATTGATGAGTAAGTTTACTAGGGGAAAGCATATTAAATGCAAGATCAGGTACATCTAGCACAGATGACAAATGAATAGAGGGTGTAGGTTTAACAGTGCCTAATCTGAGGACCGGGAATGGGAGCCATTGGCAATAGTGATAGTTGAAGAATTGGCATAAGAATTATAAGTGGAGAAGAGATGGCGGTTACCTGTCATGTGGTCAGTAGCACCACAATCTATGATCCATTTAGAGGACGAAGAGGCAAGAGCAGTAGCCTGATTACCTGTAGCAGCAGGAGTACTCACGGGTGGTGTGAGAGATTTTAATTGAGCATATTTAGCAGCAGAGATTGCAACCTTGTCATCTTGCCACATGTGCAAAGTTATTATGTAGTTGTTTATTTTGCAGCTTACGATAAGTACGCTTTGTATGGCCCAGTTCCTTACAGTAGTAACATGTCACCCCATTTGAATCTGGAGGGGTTCCCCTTTACTTAGAACCACCATGGTTAGTTGTCCCATGATTCTCATTTTGTCCCCAACTGATTAAAGCACTGACAGGAGCATTTGTAACTGGCGATGAAAAGATTTTAGTCCTCATCACACGAGAGAACACCTCCTGAAGGGTAGGAATTTTAGATCCAGATAGAATTTGAGATGAATAGTCTATACTCAGATGGAAGACCCATGAGAAAACTCATGATGGCCATATGCTCCCGTTAGGCCTATTGAACTTTCAGATCAGTAGTGAGGAGCATTAGAACATTCAATTCTTCATACATTCATTTAAAATCCATGAAGTAGGTTTTGAGAGGATGATCCTACTTCTCTGCACCATAGAAAGTTTGCAAACCTCATAAACATGAGAGATATTTCCCTTGCCTGAGTATAAAAACTCTAAGTAATTCATCAGTTCTTTAACAAATTCACAGTGAGTAACAGAAGGAAAAATCTCACTGTCAATGGAGTTGCGAATCTGTAAGAAAAGTCGTGCATCATCCCTTAACCATGATTGACGGGAGTCAGTGGTTAAAGGGTCTTCAGTTAAATGATTCTCCTTCTCAATGCTTCATAAGTAGATATGAGTAGTCTTACTCCAATCTAGGTAATTTGTCTAATTTAATTTGTACTCAGTAATCTTAACAACTATCGGAACCACTCCAGAGGTAACTATAGCCTAGTATCACCCATGAGAGATAAACATAAAAGAGATAA
This sequence comes from Neltuma alba, assembly GCF_004799145.2. Classification (NCBI taxonomy): domain Eukaryota; kingdom Viridiplantae; phylum Streptophyta; class Magnoliopsida; order Fabales; family Fabaceae; genus Neltuma; species Neltuma alba. Next base: position 113,524 of record NW_021636590.1, on the reverse strand, counting down.
TAATTGTAGCAGTGGGGAAAAAAAAAAGTAGCCACAAATGATCACACCAGGGACCAAACAACACCTCCTATGGTCTATAGAAGGCAGGAACAGCAATACCAAATTTGAACGTTACTGTTCAAACGACACAGTAACCAAATAGGTCTGAATCAACGCAATGGGGGGGACCAAGATCTGAAAAACACCAGGGATTTACCGGAAAAGGGAAGATGAGGCTAAAGAAGACTCAAATGGTGAAAAGCACAGCGACACATGAACAGTACCACCGCAAGCAACGGCACGTAAGGCTCACGTGCTACTCGGACGGCAACGAAACTTCAGGATCGGCCGGTCAACACTGTAACATCCAAACTTTTAGACCCAAAAGTACCAGAAATAGCCTGAATTGGATAGGCTACCAGACCCCTTTTGAACAGAAGTCCCAAAGATGAGAAAGGAAGTCAAAGCAGTTTTAGGGACTAAACTGTAAAGTAAAAGTTTTAAGGGGCTAAAGTGTAATCAAAGTTAGAGGCTCCAGTAAAGTCTCAAAGGCCCAGAGAGAGAAAAGAGGCTAGATACAGGCCAAGGATTAAGTTAGAAACCTCAAAGAGAGGATTGTATGAAGTTAAGTCCAAGCAGGGACTAAATCGTAAATTCAAAAAGTTATGACTAACAGGGGTAAAAATGGAAGAGTATACAAAGAATTCCAAGAAAATCCCAGAAAATGGGAAATAATATTCTAAGGCTCTTCTGTGAAGAGAAAAGACAAAAGTACCTGTGAGGTAGCTTAAATGGAATTTATAAGGTTATGGCCAGTAAAAAGTACATTGTTTGAGGTAATTATTTAAAATAGCAAGAACCTCAAAAATGTATGCAAAATGAGATTAAATGGTTGAAAGGTCGTACTAATTTATAAAATTAGTCTCGTAACCAAAAGGGAATTTTTATGTAAGGCTTAAAGGAAGTGTTATGGCCTAAGAAAATTCATAGATATTTCCTAGAATTAAAGGGAATTTATGAAGCAAACAGAAGAATTTTCTGAGCTCCGGAAGGCAATAAAGAAAGCCAAAGAAACGTGGGCCAAGTAAATTCAGAGGAATCAAGTTTGATCTAATGGCTAGGATCTAATCTTCCTTCTCCTCCACCACATTTGTGACACTTGGCATCTTCTAGAAGGTTGAGGTAAGCATGATGAAGATGATGCAATGATGATGTAAAAGTCAACTTGAAGTTCTAAAATTTCCCTTATCCTTTCTATTAGCCACCAAGGGTATTTTGGTCCATTCAAGCCAAATTTTTGGCTATAAATAGGCACTCCCTCCCCTTCATATTTCGGCCAAGCAAGGATCTATAGGGGAAACTTTACTGCTCTTGCATCTAAAAAGAGAAAGAGCTATTTCTAGTGAGAGAAAGTCCACATAAGTTCAAGCTTCAAGATCAAGGTATGTAGTGGCTGTAGCATCTGATTTGATGCCTCTTTCGAATTAGTTACTATTCATATCTGATTCTAAAATTTTGCATGCTTAAATTACACTCTGTGAGCTTTAAATTCATGGGTAGAACACTTCATTTGGATATGTGTACGATTTATGGTGATTTTTCAAAGTTAGGGTTTGAAATCTGGAAACAGTGTTGAACTTTTGGAAAAGTTTCAAGTTCCGTACAATTCTGGTACTGTTCAACATAGAATTGGTTCCTGAAACTATTTTTCCTTTAAAGCTAACTTAAGGAGCTTTTAGTAAGACTTAGAACCACTCAATTTTGATTTTTCTAGAATTAATTATGAATTTTCAAAGTTGAGCAAAAATTCTGGAGTTTCTGCGTGAACAGTACCCACGAACCAAAATTTCCAGATTTGATATTCTTGAATCTAAGGCCATCTAAAGTAGTCCTAATTGACAAGAAAAGGATCTTAAGGATGGGAAATGATGAGATTTATGTTAGAGAAGCTAGAAAGAAAACCCTAAAAGCAAGAGAAAGGGTTGAGGTTCAAGAAAGCTAGTCTCAAACTTTATGTAATCTAGTGGTCCTAATAGATTGTATGATCATTATGACTATGTTTAGGACCTTTGGAACATCCAAGAGGACATTTGGTGATTTTGACCGAATGCCTACATGGTTGGGAAAGTCAAGGGAGTCAAAGGAAAAGTAAGAGGAAAGCTTGAGGCGCAAGGTAGTGAATTACCTATTGTCATTGCTTGATGTTGTATGCTTGTGTGTTGCCGTGTACATGTTATTGAATGTTCACTACTACAAAATGAAAAATACTCGACGGTTATTTTGGATCATATTTGACGGTTAAAAACCGTCAACTATACTGGCGTCATATATTTCAACAGCAAATATTTGACGGTTATTAACCGTCAAATATTTAAATCATACTTGACGGTTACTAGAGAAAAACCGCCAATTATTTTGAGATTATACTTGACGGTTCCAAAAACCGTCAAGTATTCTGGAATACTTGACGGTTCCAAAAGTGACCATCAAGTATTATGAAACATACTTGACGGTTATTTTTGAAAAACCGTCAAGTATTATTTAATACTTGACGGTTTTAAAAGTAACCGTCATGTTAGAATACTTGACGGTTTTAACTAATAACCGTCAAGTATTATTGGTTTTTTTTTTAAATTCGTTCTCCTTTGCCAGCAACCCCCTGCAATTTTGAAACCGATAACAAAGGCTCATTTAACAGAATCATGCAGGCCAGCATTCAAACCAATTCAGCCATATACATATATGTTAATGAACCGAAAATAATTTACATTATCATATATATACATGAACCAATGAAAACCAACTATGATATATTAAAATTCTGGCAAGTACAAAAGGTGAACCAATTCCAAAATTAGCCAATTGCCAAAGTTGTGCAATGCCTAAAACTAACCAACAGCCAAAAATGAACCAAAACCAAAATTATATTGAAACCAAAGCTAGCTGTACGTACATACACTGTCTTAATGTACACTTCCCTATCTATGTTGTGCCCACTGACGGAATAAGGCCATCGCCAACTCCTCAACGATTTCTTCCATCTGAGCAGATGAATACACTGTGCAATATGTGTCGGCAAAGTACTGTATGCAACCACAAATTATGACTTAAGTTAGATAGAAATGTAAAGCTACAGTAAGTACAATAATTCTTAAATATATAAATTGAACCTTAACAAATGCATATTACCTGCGTGGGAATTGTGTCAGCATTGTGCAGAATTATCTCCTTCATAAATTTCATCACGCAATATCCACAATGGGAGCTCTTGTTGGGCTGACGTGGGCACTGTAAAGAATGGAAAAGGAAATAATATTAGTCAATCATATAAATAAACCATATTTAGTAGAATAGTAAATAATGGTAGTGAATACCTTCACTTTCTTCCACGGGAAGGTATCGTCAAATTGGCCGTTTTTTACCGGGGGCAGGGTAAGGCCTGATTTGTGCGGTATAGCCACAAAGCCCTGAGAAGACAATAAAATTGAATATTAATGATTGTCAAAAATTTGATTGAAGCAAGAAATTAAATTAAATTTAAATAATAGAGATAAATATTACTTGTTGAACAATGAAACCATAAATGGTCGATTGGTTGGATCCCCATGAAGAGAATCAAGATACCAAATCCTCGGCTTTGTGGGATTGACCACAATCAGCATCCAGTGTCCCCTAAGTATAAGAAAGACAATTAGAACTATTACAAATTATTTTGAAAATGAAAGAATTTAGGAAAGTTTACCCTTGACAATAAGGCGCCAAAAACAAAGTCTGAGCCCCCGGTGTTGCCCTAGAAATGAAGATATCTAACAAGTCTCTGGATAAGTCTTTCTTCATATTAGGTCCGTGGCCAGCAAAAGTGTGGGGGCTGATAATCTTGAACTTGTCATCAAGGCCACCAGGGGCTATGAAGTTCTTGAAAAGATATCTAAATCAACAAACGAAGATATCAATAGAATAAATGTTCAAGTACTTAAGTATTTAGTTAAGGTTTTAACAAATACCTGATATAAAAGTTACAGGCATTTGTGCTGGCCATTCCATGCGTCAGAATCTCTTTCAATACTTCATTTGTGACATAATCTGACGAGGGTCGACCGTATACCTCTGGCTCAAACTCTAGGGGAATCATGAAATCCTCGCCATGTTCTAATCTGGCCCCAATTGCATATTCCTCAAGACATATTCGGAATCTTGATGATACCACTTGAACGGGCTCAGAGGGCTGCTTCTGTGGTGATGATAATGAGTGATCACCCAATAGGCTCTTCTTCCCCTTAGACTGACAAACAGACTGTTAGTAATTAAAATAGAGTTTATTTTAAATCAGCTGAATTTGTAGACCTATACATATATACCTTTGAAGGATGTCCTAATGTAAGAAGACGGCCAGGCCAAGCGACAAAGCTACCCACTGCTTGAGCCACTGTCTCTGCATCTGGGGTGGGTATCGGGAGGGCATAATTCGCATCAATAGCAGTGTTCAACTGCACCCTCACATGATCAGCAGGGAGAGGAACATTATGAATTATACTCTCCCCCGGTAAATTGAACATGCGGCCCGTTGCAACAGTGTGATGTTTAGGGCTATCCGCCATACACTGAACGTCCGCTTCACCCTGATTTGTTTAACATGAGAGACAAGTTAGCTAGATATATAAATTATTGAATGTAATTATATAAACACAAGTATTATACCTCAGGTAGCAAGGGGAATGTGCAGCTGTCTTTGCCACTTGGGCTGAGATTCGGAGCCGGCTGTGGTGCTTGATTCTTGATCAACTGCTCGATTAGGAGCGCTTGCGCTTTAACTTGCTCCTTTAACCAGCGTGTTTCTTCCTTCAGCTCCATGAACTCAGCAGAGGAAGGCGTGCACGATGAAGAGGGCTTTTGTCGGTACCAAAGTAATCTCTCTTGGTGACTCCATAACCGACGCCCCTAAGAAGACCAGGATGGTCAGGAGTCCCCAATGCCCTCCTCAATATATCCTGGTCATCTGCAGAATATGCCCCCTGCGAAACTTCCTGGGACAAACTCTCCTGTGCAACAAACATTGATATAGTTATTCATACTTAAAGATATTTGACAATAACGTGAAGATTATTTAATTTAGAATAATACTCACCATCCTGTCCACGACCTCCTTAACGCGAGGATTATCAATTTGGCCATCTTTATTTTGCCTGGCCAGTGCCCACAGCATCTGACATGATACAGTGACATCTGATCCCTCCTGCTGAAGCTCAAGGCCCGCATAACCCAAGCGGCCCTTTCGGTAGGGATACTCATTCTTCTTTACTCTTTCCTTATTTTGGAACTTAATTCCTGCAAAAACAAAGTAGATTCACAATTAAACAATATATAGATTAAACAAAATGGACTATTTAATATCAAAAAGAGCGAGGATTATTACTTGAAATTGCCTATCACGACGTGACGTCACAAAAGCAGCCCAATCCTCTGGTTTGACCAAGTCCCGTATCAAGCTAGGAACCTGGGACTCGTCGGCTGTGGAAGGATCCTTCAAGTACTTGTGTGTGACAAAATATCGGAAAGAGCGTAGTGCCCTCCCAGCCTTCCCCTCCACAAACCTCTTCCTGCTCTCATCTATATCAAATGCAGACTGCAAAACATATAAAACAACACATTAGTGTCACGCAGCTTGTAAGAAAACGAAATTTGAGTTATAATATATTACCGATACATCTGTCCAAATAGTGTCTCGCACTGAACGATCAACCCTCCTCCAGTGCTGCGCTGTAATGGGCACGGTGCTTCGTGCCACTGCCCCAATATAGCTGATAAATTTATTTGACCGTACAGCTTGTCCTTTCTTATTCCACTGTACGGCAAATTTCTTTCCTTCTGTTCGAGCTTTCACGACCTCTTGCATGACACAAAGGCCCCTCTGTATGCGTGCTGCCTCCTCTTGCAACTGTCTCTCCTGCTCAGAGGCATCTCTCGGCTGAGATGGGTTATCAGTGCTAGATCCGCTATCGTCTGCCATCTGCAATGAAATTGAAGTAAACAAAATGAATCAGAATCCATTAAATGAAAATAAAGTCATTAATGACGAAATTTATTTGAACAAAATTAAAACAAATAAAAGAATCAAAGAAAATAATGAGAGAATTTACATGCATGTTTAAGAAGATCTTTTTCTTTTTCTACTCTTATGTTTTTGCATGTTCTTCTTGGTTTGAATTGTTTTGATCTTCTTACGAAACACTTTCCCCCTCTTTGAAATCCATATTCCGTCGTTGTGATCATGCCTGACATACATGGATTGATCTTCATTTAAATGAGAATCAAGTGAGGCCCCTTGAAATGGATCATCTTCAATTGCATTGTCTTCATACCCCGTCTCTTCAATATCCATTTTATTAGTCAACAAAACAATAGACCATCCTTTGGCAGCCGGGTCAGGGACATAAAACACTTGCGTAGCCTGAGAAGCCAAAATGAATGGCTCTTCCTTGTATCCTTCTTTATTCAAATTCAATTGTATAAACCCTAAGTCATCAATCCTCAATGCATTATTATTATCCACCCATTTGCAACCAAATACCGGAACTCTGAATTCAATGTAATCCAACTCCCAAATATCCTCAATCACTCCAAAGTATGACATACGTGCATAGATAGGATTTTTATCTTTGGCACTCGATATATGCATGGTACTAGCTACAAGAGTTACGCCACTATTTTGCTGTTTACTCCGATCATCTTGTCGTTTAGTATAGAAAGTGAACCCATTCATAAGGTAGCTTGTGAAAGAAATCACATGTTTGCTCGGTCCATCTGCCAACAACTTTAATTTCTTCGAAACAGAATTAGGATCATTATTATACTTGCCATGCACATGCTCTCTCAACCATGCTGTAAATTGTTTATTGTGTGTTTTGGTGTACCAACTTTCAAGTTTATTGGGATTATCCCTCTTTAGCTCATCAATATGCTCATGCACATAGTCCTCAATCTCTTCGGAGTTGTGCAATACATATAGATGTGCCTGCTCCCACTGTTGGTTTGAAATAGTTACGACTTTCTTTCCCATAATCCCTTCTCCATCTGTCCTTCCCTCATGACGAGACATTGGAACCCCAATATCACTTGCATTTTTTAAGTAATGGGTACAAAATTCAGTAGCCTCTTCACAAATATATCATTCTACAATACAACCCTCTGGCCGACTTCGATTTTTCACATACCCTTTCAATATTTTCATGTAACGCTCAACTGGGTACATCCATCTTAAATACACTGGGCCACACAATTGGACCTCTCTAACTAAGTGGATGGTTAAATGGACCATGATGTCAAAAAAGGCCGGAGGAAAATACATTTCAAGTTCACATAACGTAACTATGATTCGGGTTTGCAATCTTGGCAATTTACTAGGATTAATCACTTTGCTGCAAAGAGACTTAAAGAAGAAACATAACTTTGTGATCGTAACTCGTACCTTATCAGGTAAAATAGCCCGTATTGCCACTGGAATAAAGTTTTCCATTAAGACATGACAGTCATGAGATTTTAAACCTTTTAACTTCATATCCTTCATTGACACAAGGTTACTAATGTTAGAAGAGTAACCTTCTGGCACTTTTACTGAAGCAAGAAACTCACAAAAACTACTTTTCTCTTTTCTAGAAAGGGTGTGAGCTGCCGGACGAAGAAATGTACGAGTTCCCTTATCCTCTGGTGCCAATTCCTCCCTTATCCCCATTTCAACCATGTCTAGCCTGGCATTTATGCCATCTTTAGTCTTCCTGGGAATATGGAGTAATGTGCCAAACAGACTTTCACATACGTTTTTCTCAATATGCATAGCATCAAGAAAATGTCTCACATTTAGGGTTATCCAATACGGCAATATAAAGAAAATAGACCTCTTCTTCCACCCACTTGTCCCAACATGCTTCGCGAAAGGTTTTCCAAATTCACAATCTATATCTTTCACCTTTTGAAATACATCCTCCCCAATCAACGGTGTTGGTGCCTTACCTTCTTCTGAATTCCCATTAAAATATTTTTGAATCGCCGGTAAGGATGATCACGATGCAACCATCTACGATGTCCCATATATGAATTTTTCATTCCATGCTTCAACCTTATGGAATCTGTGCTCTCTTCACAAATGGGACAACCAAGTTGTCCTTTAATGCTATACCCTGAGAGATTACCATACGCAGGAAAGTCGTTAATTGTGCCAAATAACATAGCTCTCAACTTGAATTTTTCTTCCTTATATGCATCATATACATCAACTCCATTCTCCCACAATACTTTCAAGTCTTCAATTAATGGAGCTAGATATATATCTATGTCATTTCCTGGTTGCTTTGGCCCAGAGATTATCATAGACATCATTGAATACTTGCGTTTCATGCATAGCCATGGAGGAAGGTTATATATAAACAAAATCACTGGCCATGTGCTATGGGTGCTGCTTTGCATCCCATAAGGGTTCATCCCGTCGGTGGCTAATGCAAGGCATAGATTTCTATCTTCTTCCCCGAATTCAGGATACTCAATATCAAACTTCTTCCATTCTGGAGAATCAGCAGGATGGCGAAGCATGCCATCTTTAACCTTTCATCTGCATGCCACCTTAAATTTTTCGCATCTTCTACATTACTATACAAGCGTCTGAATCTTGGCACTATGGGAAAATACCATAATGCCTTCTTCGGGCTCTTCCCATTCTCTTGGTAGCGTGATGCATTACACTTAGGACACTCAGTTAGTGACTTATACTCCTTCCTAAACAAAATGCAATCATTGGGGCAAGCATGTATCTTCTCATAGCTGAGGCCGACAGAGCGCAACACTTGCTTTGCATCATACGTTTTACTTGGAAGCTCATTTTCTTTCGGTAGCATTTGTTTAACAAGCAACAGCAGTTCTATGAAGCCTGTGTCGCTCCACCCATTTCTTGCTTTCAAATTATACAGTTTCAACACTGCAGACAATTTTGTGAAATCAGTACAACCTTCATATAGAGGTGTCTCAGCATCACACTTCAATCTATCAAACATTTCAGGACAATCGTCAAGTTCCCGTTCAATCGCATCTGTCATCTCCTCAAGACGATCGGCTTCACATGTACTCATGTCAAGATTAGATGATCCACAGCTTTCACTATGCCCTCGACTACTATTACTCACATCTCTTGTCTTTCCGTGCTTTGTCCAACACTTGTAACTTTGATCAATTCCATTGATAATTAAGTGGCTCTCACAATCGATGGCGAAATCCACTTAAAAGGCAACACTTAAGACAGGGGCAAATAATCCTGTTGCGATCATCGACGTGCTCAATCGCAAACTTAATAAAATCTTCTACCCCATCCCAATATTCTTTTGATAGACGATTGGCGGACATCCATTCTTTGCCCATGGTCCCCGACTAAGATGAATCATTTAGAGGAAAATGTGATCAGTGACTCAAAGATATTATGAGAATTAAACAAAAATAGAAAGTCAACACATGAGCCACTATTGATCACATTTATCCCTCTTTAATTCTACTTGCTAACAACTACTAGTTGTTAGTAACTAGTAATTCAACAAAAATTTACTTTCATTTCAGTTTGAAAATATTCTACTAATACTAATGTGCTATTCCATTTGGAAAAAATTCAACAGCATAACGGCTTATAACTTAGAATTCCCCAGGCTTTATGGCAGAAAACCAAACCAGCACATAGTCAATTTCAATTACAAAAACAAAAATCAAAACATTAGCATTGCATTCCCCAGACTTTATCATGAAAACAAAAAACTAAAACACCCTAAACCCAAACTGATCAAAATACGAAACACCCATTTAGAATCAAGAACAAAAAAAAACCCATTCGGCCAAATAGCAAACCCATTTTCCGTGTGTATGGTGAACGGTCCTAGCATTATCCTATCATTCCCTTTCCACTACAATCATTTCTCAAAGGAAGAACTAAAGGAAATAAGGGGAGCGAGTGAAGGATTACCAACCTGAAGCCGAAATGACAATCTGGAGAATGCACGACAGTGACGAAGCAGGAGGATGCCACAACGATAATGGAGGACACCGAGAGGGACGATGATGGAGGACGAGCAAGGACGGGCAAAAAAAGCAAAAGGGAACGGCCGAAACAAAGGTGGGTACGGCGGCTTGGAGAGTTCGAAGCAGAAGGGGCGCAATCGGGAGAATGCACGCACAATGACGAAGCAGGAGGATGCCGCACTGATAATAGAGGACACCGAGAGGGACGATGATGGAGGACGAGCAAGGACGAGCAAAAAAAGCAAAAGGGAACGGCCGAAAAAGAGGTGGGTAGGGCAGCTTGGAGAGTCCGAAGCGGAGGGGGCGCTAGAAATTTTGAACTGAAGAGATTGAACAGGGGAAAGGGACGGGTTTTTAAGCACAATACTTGACGGTTTCTATTAATAACCGTGAAGTATTCTCAAATAATATTTGACGGTTTTAAATCAAAACCGTCAAGTATTACTAAACTTGACGGTTTTGATTTAAAATCGTCAAGTTTAACTTTAATATACTTGTTCTACTAAAATTGACGGTTTCTTTAGAAACCGTCAAGTTTTCTTCCGGGGGATTATATTTGACGGTTTTTGTGATAACCGTCAAATATTTAGCGTCAAGTATTCCCCAATTTGTAGTAGTGGTTATTGTGACATGTTTTAGCTACTGTAATTGCTATTCATGATGAGTAGATTATGTCTCCATGGCCATGCATCAAAAAGTTAGCTTTGAGCATGCTAATATGTCACTAATTAACAAGAGAATAAACAAGTTACGTGTAGTGCATTAGCATCCATCTAGCATGAATAATATGGTATTGTTTGCTACTGAGATTCCTGAATCTCACCCCTCTCTAACCAACCATATAGGTCAATCAATGATGGGCAATAATGGCATGAGAAGCAAGGAGAAGAAAGTGGAGAATTATTGATGTCAATGAATGATATTATTATTCATTGTGTAATTCTCTTATTATGTAATTATTGTTATGGATGTTTGTGATGCCATGTATTTAATTATAATGCTTATGGCATGTATAGAAATGTATGAGCATGAATGCGAAAGAGAAAGCCCATGTTATGTATGCGAACAAAATAAAAAGAATTAAAGTAAGGAGATGTTAAAGGATAAAATGTATGTCCTAGAGCAGTGAGATTGTAGCTCTAGTTTGACCTACCAAATGAAGGAGTCAAGTCATGAGATTTGGTAGACTTATAATACACATCCTAAGCTTTAAAACGAGAGGTAGATCACCTCAATTGGATGTGTATGCAAGGAGATATGAATTTCCAAAGTTGAGGCATAGAATCTGGAGGTTTCAAATTTTACGAAATGAACAGTAATGTTTATTAATTAAACTGTACGAATTGGGTAAGGATAAGTCCAATTGGATATTTTTCCCTTAAAGAGCATCGAAATAGATTTCTATAGAATTTTAGAACACCCTAATACAATTTTTATGGATTTAGTTATGAATTTTTGAAGTTGGACTTGTAATCTGAACACAAGAGTTGACGTGCAATCCTCCCTGGCTGGTGTGTGCTCCCACCAAACGCCCGACACAGAAGCCCTAATGCTGAACACAAGAGTTGACGGCAAAGACCCATTGTACAGCACAGACAGAGTGAAACCAGACAGAAAATCTAACCCTAAATGGCCTGCTCTGATACCATATTAAGGAGAAAATAATATGGAATATATTTCTTGTATATTCATGATTAGAAAGGGGAATTTATACACAAGAGAGGAGCCTCAATCATTAATGGCTCATTATTAGGGGATAATATCCTATCCTATCATATCTGATTTGATCCTATATTAATTACAATATATTTACATATCTTTACAAAATCATTTTTAAGACTTATAATAATTCCAAGTATTTAGTCCCTATTTTTCTCTAATTATCTGAGGCCTCCTTGTATTTTAAATAATTCAATTTTAGCTAAATTCATAATTAGTCAAAATTCTAAAATTTTCTCAATTTGCTCTAGGAATATTTTTGTCATTTTTAGCCTCATACAAGCCTCAAAACCACATTTCCTATTTTCTAAGATTTTCTAGGATTTTTTTAGAATTTTTGGGCATGCTTTTCATTACTACCCTTTATTAAACCTAACTTTTAGACCACATTTTATCCCAATTAGAACCATTTGAAACCATTTCTTATGGCCTTATGTTGGAAAAATTCGAACTTTAAATTTTATTAAATTTGGGTTAGTATTCATGTAACCATAACCAACGCCAAACTTTGAAAAATCATAACTAATTCCAGAAAAATTGAAATGAGGTGGTTCTAAATTCTATTTAAAGCTCTTAATATGAATTTTAGAGGAAAAATACTCACTAGTATCCAATCTTTATCAATCAATCCTAGAATTAACGCAAAGTGATATTGTTCATATCGTAAATTTTCAATTTTCTAGAATTTATGCCCAACTTTGGATAGGTATAACTTTTTGTACAAAACTCCAAATTTAATGAAGTTACCACTTGTTTTAAATCTAAAATATTATCTATAAGTTTGTCAAGTTTCATCCAGAATCTCATTCATTTGGCTAGAATTTCATCGGTGGGAAAATGAGGTATTTTTAGGGTAATTTTATCCATTTTTCAAGCATTTTCTCAACTTTTCTCCCTTTTTAACATCATAGAACTATTTCAAACCCATATCATATGCTCAAACAGGATTTCTTGATCAAATATCCACATACATAAAATCTTTGATTATTATTATATTAATCCACAATAATTCACATAAAATTACCAATTATGCTTTCAAGAGGCATAACAATTACATATCTCCCAAGACAATCTCCTTGCCTTTTTCTTTGCTTAGTCCAACCCCTAGTTAGTAAATATTTGAATATAAAGGAATGAGATTTCATAAGAAATCTCAATAACAATGAATCACAATCATCATGCTACCCATGTTATGTAAAAATGTGACATGTTACCACTACAATAAAATGTGTTATTTACCTCCCTCATTTATGTCTGTTCTAAAAAACAAAGGAGAAATATATAGTTTTTATGTCTGTTTACACAAAACAGACATTACTTCCTGGCTGTTTACACAAAACAGACACAAAGTAACATCTGTTTAATAAAAACAGATATTAATTCACGTCTGTTTGGAGAAAACAGACGTGAAGCCATGTCTGTTTTCTCCAAACAGACATGAATTAACGTCTGTTTGATACAAACAGACGTTACTTCACGTCTGTTTTTAAAGAAACAGACGTGAAGGTGGCTTATTTTTAGAAAAAATTCACCCTCATCAGCTTCATATCAGTACTGCGAAGCTAATTTAGTCACCAGCTAGTGGCTAGCGTGCACGGGAACTTTGATTTTTTGCTCTCTCCCTCTCATTTTTGTCTTCTAACTTTGATTTTTCACTCTCTCCCTCTCATTTTTGTCTTCTACCTACAGTAACCGTGAGCTACTCTGAAACTCTCCCTCTCATTTTAGCTCTCTCAAGGCCGTTATTCTGTAGCTAGCCCTCACTCCATTGTTGTCGTTCTGCATCAGCTATCATTTTTGTGTTGCAGTAGCTCGTCACCATTGATTAACAAGGCTGAAGCAGTGAAGTTCACACACACAGCAGCTTGTTGTCCTCCTCGTCTCTCTAGGCTGTGATACTCTCTGATTCGAAGGCAAGCTAGAACAGTTTCAATCTGCAGTGTGTTGTGGGTTTAATATGTTGTACATGGGTTTGTGTGACTTGAGGAATTTTGAGTTGGTTTCTAAGGTTTCTGTTTAAACTTTTATTGAAGAATTGTGTTTAGATAGTTTTAAATTTGTATATATTGATTGGGTAGAAAATTTAAAGATTTCAAGCCTTGTTAATATTTGTTAGAAAAATAAAGCATACAAGGTGTTTGTCAAAATGCCTAAGAGAGATTGCATTTAGATAGTTTCCTATATGTATTGAGTTTAGATTAAGGATTGAGTATACATTAAATTATTAATGAAAAAATTGCATTTAGATAGGTTGAAATTTGTTTACATTGATTGGGTAATAGATTTGAAGTTTAAAATCCTTATTAACTAACTTGTTTGAAAATTAATACATCAAAAGTGTTTGTCAAAATGTCTAAAAGAGAATTTTCCTATATGCATTGAATTAGAATGTTGATTACATTCAAGAGGAAGCTTTAAACATGGGATATTTATTAATTGGATAATGGATTTGAAGATTAAAAAGATTGTTATGCATTAATTATTTGTCAATGGAAAGCTTTGTTCTAATAATTTTTGGATTTTTATTATGTTATATGTAAAATCTCCACTACTTGTAAAAGTAATTTTTATGTCTTTTTAAATTTTAGGAAGTGGCATGATGATATAGTCATTATGAGATGTTTTATGTTGTAATTTGAATGAATCGGATTCAATTGATATTATTAGTTTTGAATTTGGTTAATGTTTATTGGGACTGTGTTGGATGATAAAAATCACATTTTTAACCTTTGTTTTACACCAAAACAGACGTAAATTTACCTCTGTTTTATCCAGACACGTGAAATGTCTGGTTTAGAAAAACAGACGTAAATAATACCATTATGTCTTTTGTTCAAAATAGAAGTAAAAAGGGGGTACTTTTTATGTCCTTTCTTTTCATGTCCCCTGCAAAACAGAAGTAAAAAGTCATGCAAAACAGAAGTAAAAAGTCTTCATTGTAGTAGTGTACATTGAAACTAGAGTTATTATGGAACATTTCATATGCACTTTACTTGCCATGGAAAGAGAGCCATATATTAACCATTACGCCACTCCACATTACATATTGCCAAGGCACATTTGAGATAGAAATTCACACATAATCACATAGCTTGCTCAATCACATCATGGCAACATAGAACAAGTAACAAATACATATTTAAACAAGCAAGAAAGCAATCAAATTATGAGTTCAATGCTACCTCTTGATTAGGAATACAATTTGGCCTCTTTAAAGATTCGGTGATTCTCTTTGTTTTCTTGCACAATGCCTATCAATCCAAGCATAAACACATTCCATGGTACCAATAGTCCAAGCATAAACACCATTACTCAACAATAAACTCATATAAACCCCTTTTTTCTTGATTTTTAACATTATTATTTCCTCCTTGTTTCAATCAATCCTTTTGGCTATCCCTACACAATTTTTCATGTAAAATCTAAATATCAAATCAGATTTAACAAAATCACACTCCTTCCCCCTTAACTCTATTTGGCCGAATATTAGGGTTTAAGGGTCATTGGTTTTCATTTTTTATTCCAATGATTTTAAACATTTTTCCTTAGTGTTTTCCTACACAAAAACACCTTTTAAACTCATTGGAATCATCAAATCACATTGAAACAATCTCTAACTTCAAGAACACATAGTTGTTGAATAGGCCCCTTAAATCCCTAACTTAGGAGTTCTTCCAAAATTCAGCCCAAGCATCAATTAAACACATCATTCCAACATCATATTTATGGTTTCTATCCTTCTCTAATGCCTTTTCATATTGATCAAAATTGGGCAGCATGTAGACTTAGGATTTTGTCATGAAATTTCAACCAAAACAACCCTTAAACCTAACCAAAATCAAGCTTAAACATACATTGATAGGTCCTTGCTTGAAGCTTGATGATTTTCCCTTCCTTTGCAACGTTTTAGGTGCTGTTTTGTAATACTTTTTTCATTGAGCAGAATTTTTCCTTTTTTTCTCTAATTTTGGTCGAATTATGCCTATTTGGGGGGTATTTACAGATCTCACAAGCTGGCCATAACCTGTCACATCCTACAAAAATTGACGCCTAGTAATGGAGATGAAAAATTAAGTCAAGGGCTAATACAGAAGGTAGACTGGTTGACAAAGACAAGTATGGCATAAAATCAGGATAAATTAGTGTCAAGCATTGGTGGCTATGCCTGAATTATTAATAAATTAGAATGTGTTTATGTATGAATTGGTAGGTTTTATGAAGAAGAATCAATGAGGATATTGGCCCTTTGAAGAGGCCAAATTATATTAAGTGAACAAGGTAGCGTTAAATCTAATTTTATTGTTTTTCTTGCTTACTTAATGTGTATGTGTCGGTTGTTTTATTCTTCTACGAATTGATTGATTGATACTATGGTATGGAATGCTCTTGATATTTGATATGCTTTGGCCAAATGCACATTGATATGGAATGTGAACATGTACTATTTTTCTTGATGGAATAATGTGCTATTTATGGAATTGGAATTGACTATTGTGCAATATGACTTGTCACATTTTGTAACACATGATTAACATGATAATTATGATTCATTGCTACTGAGATTTCTATGAAATCTCACTCCCCTCAATGTATAAACAGTAATAGGAATCCTAGGTGGTGTTATCAAGGGTAAGGAGAAAGGAAAGGGATTCATTTGGAGGATGAGGAAGTTTATGGTTATTGAAATGATATTTTGTAATTATATACATTGGTATCTATTGTTGTAAACTATGTTAGAATATTATATCAATGATTAAGGATATTTACATGTGAGTAATTGATCAAGGATCCATGTGCGTATATGTTTTATGATTGGAAAGGTTATGTGAAAGGAAAAGAAAAGAAAAAGAGCAAAAATTGCAAAAGGGGCACAAAGGTTAACTTTTTGGGAGCAAAGTTTGATCCACGTGATTTTGAGCAATTGGATGAATCTGCATTTGAAATTTGAAAGGCTTACAAGTCTCATTTTTAGCTTTAAAACAAGTGGTAATTTACTAAATTTGGAAGTTTTGTACAAAAAGTTATAATCTTCTAAAGTTGGGCATAAATCCTAGAAAATTTAAAAATGACCAAATTAAAAGTACCACTTTGAACGAAATATGGGATTGATGCATGAGATCTGGATACCAATGAGTGTTTTTCCTCTAAAGAACATGTCAAGAGATTTCTATAAAACTTGGAACCATCCCATTTTGATTTTTCTATAAGTTATAAATTTTCAAATTTGGCAAAATTTTCAGTGAATAATGAATAGTAAATCAGAACCAAAGTGAAAATTTTGAAACTTTCTCATGCTCAAGACTTGAATAATGTTCCGAATGGTTTTAATCATTATATAATAAAGTAATAAAAGAGGTGCAACATTACCCCTCCAAAATGGCCTCATTTTATGCCACCTAAGAGGACATGTATTCCTCTCCGTAACCCTTAAATTTCAGGTCATGCCAAGTGTCCCTTTTGTCTTGATTTTTCTTTGTTATTTTGGGCTTAATTGGACTTAAACTCTCTTGACATAAGGAACCATAGGCTGTACAAATTTTTAGACTTTCTTGGCCTAAAATTAGCCTAAAACTAATTGAAAAGGGAAGGGAAAGTGTGGCCCAATCAAAGTTATCAATTTTCAACTAAAACTCACAATATCAGTTACTATTTCCAAAAATAGTTCTTGGCCTCCAAAAATTTATTTCCAAAAGTTCTCTTTTAATATAAAAAGGTCTCATAAATTTTTCTAGAATTTATTTCCACCTCCAACCTCCTGTATTGAATTTTCTCCGAAATCGAGTCTTACTGATAAAGTTTCATCATAAAATATCCAAAAATAATTCCCTTCACATCCTAAGGCCAGAGATAATTTTTAAAATTCATAATAATATGCTAAATAATATTTTTCATATTTTTTCCAAATTTATTGAGGCCTCGGGGTAGCTCAAATAATTAATTACAGTGAAAAATCCCCATCCAGTCATAAAATACTAATAAATCTTGGAAATTCTGTAATAAATTATTTTTACCCCTTTTTCACCTTTGGGACCTCATTTACTAATCTAAATCCTCAACTCTCCATTTTTCCTATTTTTGGAGAATGTTTTAATTTTTCTAACACCCCTTTATAGTCTGTCTAACCTATACCGAATATTATGAAAATATCAGTCCGAATCCTGTCTGGATTTTTTGTCAGCATGGCTTTATCAGCCAGTCTACTTTTCCTATTGGCCCTTGACTTAATTTTTTCATTCCCATTATCAAGTTTAAAATTTACAAGATGTGACACCCCTTCCAGCCACTTTCCAAATTTAAGATTAGGTCCCTAGTCGGGTTTAGCCTCAGGAATCATCTCGCTGAGGTTCCCAGTACTATTGTTGACCATTAATCATCTCCAACTTCTATACTTGAGCCCTTGAGGCTTCATCAAAGTCTTTAACTTGCCTATCTTGTTGTTCTAGAAAACTCTTACTTTGCAATTTAGCCCCTGGGAATCCTCTCATCTTTTTAGGGAACTTCTATAACTCTTGCTAAAAAATTTTTGCTAGCTTGTCTATTTCAAGCTCATTCTAGTACTTCTAGGCCTAAAATTAGGGATGTTACAATTCTCCCTCTCTCAGCAAAATTTCATCCTCGAAATTTCAAAACTAATCATCTTCTCATGCTTTTCTTTTGAGAGGTTGATTAAGGAGAATGTCTTCACCTATACTTCACTCTGGCCATTAACTTCTTGTTAGTGGTAGTCTCACCCAAAAGGGGGGTGAATTATAAATTTTGTGAATTAAAACTACTAAGCTAAACAGAAACAGAGAGCGTAGGTTAGAGCGATTTCATCGTAGAGAGTAGACACAAAATTTATACTGGTTTGGTCTTAACCACTTGACCTACATCCAGTCCTTAGAACATCTCTGAGTATTTCACTAAGTTCCAAGATTAATCGAGCTCTTGGTGCCGTAATACAGCAATTGATTCACTCAATCACTCCCCCTTACTACTCGTAAGGTTATAAACCCACTCAAGAGTCCACACTCTTGAGTTTTACTCAGAAGGTGATTAGAGATGATATGTAAAACTCTCTCATAGAGTAAATGGATGAGAAACACTAAAGCCCAGTATAAACAAGAACAGAGTATTGAATGCAACAATAAGTTATATGCAGAAGGTAGCTCACGTATTCAATTCTTTGCATTAAATGCTTCTTCACGCCTTTTATAGTTGAGGAAGTTTAATAACCATTAGACGGAAGAGCTTCTAGTAGTTGAGAGTTCGGTTGCGTGTTTTCCCAGTTGTAACGGTATTCGCCATTTAATGCTTCTAATATGGTGGCCTACAGGCTACTAAATAACCGTTGTATAATCGTTAAACTTTCTTTATAATCTGTGAAAATACTTCAATCTAATTTGTTTTTCCTCCAGAATGATATTCAGGAATATAACTGATAAAATGATAGTAATATTCTTATGTTAAGAGAGAAGTAAATCAATCAAACATCAAATTCAATAACTAGAAACTGAACAACCTTGATTGAAGATATGATCGATAACTGGTTTATTGATTATGTTATCGATTAATAAAGATAAAAGATTCTAAGACAGATAACTATATTTATTGATCATGTTATGGATTAAAAAATGACCGATCCCGTTATCAATAAAGGGACAGATTAACTTCAAAAGAATATGCAAAAAAAATAGCTCAAGGTCACCTATGATTTTAACACTCTTAAAATAGAGTATTAAGATAATCATCAAGGCTGAGAAAAACTAGAAGAGAAATATTCAGAAGATTCTTAATCTCACTATGGCTTCTGGTATTGAAAGAGTTGGATCATTGATCATTGATCGATTAGTGTTAGATCGATCAATTTATTGATAAAGCTAAGTAACAGAGAATTTGATTTTCAAGGAATATTGATTGAACATTTTATCGATAAATAGATGACAGGAAAGTTGATTGATAAAATGCAATTTGACAAAGATTTTTATAAAGAGCATAAATCCTATAGTGATCGAGTAAATGATCAATCAGAGATTTATCGATCAAGTGATCGATAATAATGTAGTAGAGAAGTCCAGTTCAAAATCCCAAGAGCAAGTTGATTGATCATGTTATGTGAAAACAGAATATTCAGTAGATTGGATGATTGATCATTTTATCGATAAATTGATGATCGATCAAGTGATTGAATAAAGACTTAAACAATTTCAATCAGTGAAAAGGGGCTGATCGATCATTTGATCAATAAATAGTTGATCGATCAATTTATCGATAAAGTAATTTTCAAAAACACTTAACCAAAGAAAAAATATTGATAAACAAGTGAGATATTTATGCAGTGACAGAATAGGTTATCAATAAAGTTGTAATCGATAACGTGATCGATAAATGGTGTTTAAACAAAATACAATGAGAGTGGGAAGTTTTACCATTTATATGTCTTCTCATCGATAACTTATTTATTGATCAAGTGATCAATAAATACTCACCAAAACTTGTGTTCATTATCTGTCAGTTGTTCGATCATTAGATTATTGATCAATTGATCGATAACTTTCTGCAAGCTTCTTCACAAGATAGTGTTAACGATGATCGATCAAGTGATCGATCAACACATTCAAATAGATTTATCAATCAAGTGATTGATTAATATTTCTGTAAAGTTATTAGTTTACATATGAACTTGATCTATCAAGTGATCGATAAATCATTGATCGATTAGGTGATCGATCAATTTACTAAAACATAGATTTCTTAATTTGTTGTCATCAAAACCTTAAATCTAACACTTCTCATTGTGCCTCATTGCCAAGTTTCAATTATGAAATCCATGCTTACACAACTTACTATTCTATACTTTTCTATCATTTATATGAGCATGGCCCTCACTTTTACATATTTCATCATTGCTGCTCATATTCTTTCTATTATTTAGACACATTCTTTCATGATAATGTCATGATAGTGTGTGATACCTTACTTTATTACCCAATTTTATATCAAGTGGGAACAATTGGTACTATTCAACAAGACATTAAGTTGGAAAATTTTGAATTTTTAAATTTAATTTTTGGGTTACTATTCATTGTAACCCTAATTTTGGCCAAATTTTGGAAAATCATAACTAATTCCAGAAAAATTAAATTACATGGTTCTAAGTCCTACTTGAGGCTTTCAATGAGCTCTTGAAGAAAAAAAATACATCTAGAATATGATCTCAGCTCATGTATGCTCAATTTTAATGCCAAAGTGTACTATTCATTTGGTAATTTTTTCATTTTTTTTAAGAATTTATGCCTAACTTTGGAAAGGCATAACTTCTTGTACAGAACTCTAAATTTTATGAATTACCACTCATTTTAAAACTAAAAATAAGATCTATTGATATACCAAGTCTCATGACCAAACTCCTTTATTTGCTTAAAATTTTTTATGGTCAGACTTTGCCTCCATTTAGGTCAACTTTTATTCTTTTTTATGTTTAACTTGCCATAACACATCAATAGCCATTCAAACATAATTTAACTATACTTCATAGCATATAATAAGTATATTCTCATAAGTTAAAAACTTCAATGATCATCCAAACATCAATCCATAAATATTACAATACCTATGCATACAGTTTATTATAATTTTCAACAACATTTTCTTTATGGTGACACCACCTCCTTGCCTTTGCCGTACCACTTGAATGCCCTATTAGTGTTATTTGGACATAGAGAGGAATGAGATTTCATAGAAATCTCAGTAGCAAAAAATTATAATCATAATGTTTAACAAGCAAGGTAAGTTACAATTAAATTCATAAATCATCCATTTATTTCTATGCCATGCAAAACCATATCAAATCAATCCAAGGACAATATATTAGTGCATTTTGCCAAGGCATACAATGCAACTAACCAACATATTACCATCAAGCAAGTTCCAACACAACATGGCATATATTCAAAGAATCATACTATGAAACAACCAATCAAATTAATATTAAAATTGTAAATTCTATGCTACCTCTTTTGTTCTTGAACCACACAGCTTCCTTTGTTGATTCTTAAGCTTCCACTTGCTCACTAATATGACCTACCAAACAATAAGAATAATTGTATTGCAAATCAATAATGACATCCATCACACAATTCTTTCTAAAATCCTACCCTTCTAACCTTTAATTCAGAGTTTTAGTATCATCAATCTTTCTATAATTTCCATAGATTTTTCCTACACAATTTTTTATATAGAATCCATATTTGAACTTAGATTCATCAAAATCCAACTCCTTCCCTTCTTTCTCAAGTTGGCCGAATGGTTCCCTTGGGTTCCAAAAATTTCATTTTCAATTTTAGTGCTTCCAAATACATGTTCTTCACATATTCCTACACAAAATCACCTTATAAATCCATTAGAAGCATTAAAACAACAAACATCAAACCCTAGGATATCATTCTCCCCTTGGCTGAATAGTCCCACACATATGCATGACTTGATATCTTTCAAACAAGGTTTAACCACTATCTACTAATCATTTTCTATCCTTTAAACCATATAACAACTTAATATCAATCATAATCTATCAAAGAGCATTTTGTGCAACACTAACCCTTAGGGTTTTCAATCATCAAACTCCACCAAAACCAAGTTTAAAACCATCAATCCAAAGAAAATCGAACACTAGATAGGATAACCATGCTTTTACCTTGATTAAAGACTTGAATCACCTTGTTTTTTCCTTGCTCTTTCCCTCCTCCTTCTCCCCTGCACTTGACTGAAATTCCTCTACCTTCCAAGCTCCCAATTTGGCTAAAGAAAAGTGAATAGAATGGAGAGGAAGTGATATAAATATATATATATATATATATATAAGGCTTGATTCATACTTACCATGTGGAAGTTTTTTTAATGATTGATTTTTACTATGGGACACTTGGCCAAATCTCCTTTCATGCTTCTCACTTAGGCTCCACATGTCCTCTTAGGTGTCCTCCACATATAATGAATATGCCACCTCATGGGACACATAAGCTTTCATGTGTAAAAATGTACATATTTTATTCAAAAATCTAATCTTCCAACTCTATCCTCAAACAATGGCGCCATTCAATTCAAAAAAATAGGGGAAAATTTAGCCCCACAAAGCTGAAGGCTTACCACACTATGTAATTTCACGTAATCAGTTAAAATTTTCTTGTATCTTCCTTTAATGAGAAAATATTTCCTAAATTTTCTCAGATTTTATTTTGATCTATAACTCCTTTAATTGAATTTTCTCCGAAATTGGCCTTTACCGATATAATTTCCAATTTTAAATAATTTAAAGCTAACCTATACATCCTTAGAGGTTGGGAAAAATTTTAAAATTATTAATAATCCTTCAAATAATTTTTTCATGAATTATTGAGGCCCTTATGTATTTTAAATAATTCAATTTGGCCAATTTCCCTTTAATTAGTCAAAATTCTAAGAAAATACAGAAAATTCTAAAATAAATTATTTTCATCTTATCTTCATCTTCCAAGTCTCAGATGTTGTTCTGTAGCCTTTATTCTATTTTTATGATTTTTGAAGAATTTGCTAGAATTTTCAATCTATATGCCTACTCTTTTCAATATTGACATGATATTTCAAAAATGATAGTCTGTTCCTAGTCTAGTTTCAGTTCAAAAGTTGTGTTGTCTATCTATTGGCTACCCAGCTTAACCCACGGTCTATTTTATATTTCCCATTTCTGGGTTAAAATTAATAGAATATGACACACTATACCTGTCTTCATGATATTTTACTATACCTTGGCATTTCAGTTTTTTTAAAACCGTCTTTATCAGGTCTTTTCAACATACATTGTCATTCTCATCTTTCTCTTAAAGGCCTATCTCTTTTCTTCCACATTCTCGTTTCATATTTAGCTTGCCTAAATGCATACCGTCCAGGACTTATAACTCTCAATTCTTTCAGCTCTTGCTTTTCTCACCTTCCTTCCTTGACTAGATTAGAATTGCGCTTAGTCCAATCAACAATAAAGGTATCTGTGAAAAATTCAAGGGTACTCTCCTTGTGCTAATTGACTACTGGAGGAGGTTTCCATATCTCAAACTCATCCCTCGTTATCATCTTTCCAAAGAGGTATTGTACTCTTACTCTTATGGCTTAGGAACTTTACTTAGTCTTGATTACTTAGGCTTAATCTACAGCAATCTCGGGAGCTACTGTGCTCTACCATAAGCCTCTTTAGGATCCACTGTGACCTTGAAATACGATGATTTGTCTAAGCTATATTAAGATCTTTAGGAAACTCTAGACCATAGGACTAAGTAAAAGAATAAGTCACCCCTACTCAGCTAATAACTGGACTAATTATTCCCCAAGACTAATCACAGATGCTAGTATTGTCTTCTTAGGCCTTACTTAATCCTTTCTATCAACTCGAGAACCATTTATCTTTCTATATTTTCTTTTCTTTAACTATTAGCTTTCTTAGGCCATTTTTCTTTTTGCTGCATCTCTTTAGTCTTGTAGGCCATTGGTTTATCTCTATGGCTTTTTACCCTGCCATCATATTTATGTCGATATGCCATGCCTTAGTAATCATCTTATCCTTCTTACTATTCTTGCCATCTCTTATTGATTTTAAATAGTATAGGGAGAAGATTTATGAATGTACCTTCTAACTTTCTTTAGTACTAGGTTCAACTCTAGGGATATTTTATCCCTAGGTCACTCTTGACCAGATTTTCCCTCATTAGGTTAAGGTTGACTTAGTGTGCCTAACCTTGGCTGCTGTTACTCTTTCTTATAGGAGGACATCTTGCTCATATCGAAGCAACATCAACTCAACCACTTTTCTTGCCCTTAATGGAGGACATATCGCTTTTACTAGTATGGCATCAACTCTATTGCTCTGGGAAGATGTGCTATTTTCTTTGTAATGTTGTCAACTCCATCATGGTTGTTTCTCATTCTCTCCTTTAAAGGACAGCTCGCTCTTGGTAGAGCAGCGTCAACTCTGAGTTAGAGGATTGCCTCCTGATTTCTTGAGAGATACTCTATGGCCAAGACCTCCTGCTTACATAATCTTTATCATGACATATTCTTTATATGTTGCATCCCTATTAGGGGGAGCCTCTCAACTTGACTCATTTAGTCACTTGAAAGTGGCATTTACCCATAGGGATCTTATCTCTTGGATCCCCACTGGCCTGGGTACTATAGTTACACCTCTCATAGATGTTCTAGGGACATGAAGGGATACCATCATGTCCCAAACATTAATAAACATGTAGGAATCATTAGAAACATATTTATCTCTTTACTTCAGTTCCTAATGCAACCATCATCTATAATATCCCTATCTATTTCTCTTTATCTTTATCCTCAAAGAATACTGCCTGACTCTTACTCTTTCTAACTTCTCTTATCTCTTGACCATACATTCCAATGGCCATACACTAGTTATCATAAACTAACCACATTATATAGTAGGCATAGATCATTCAAACACCTCCGCTGTGTAGCATTCCAGTCAGGGACCTGATAGGGCTGAGCAATGGGCGGGGTGGGCTAACCCGAAGGTTAGCCCATAACCCGCCTATTTATTCATAAATGGGCATGGGCTAACCCATAACCCGGTAGTAGCCCATTTAGCCCGTATTAAATGGGTTACGGGGCAGCTCGTTTGGGCTAACCGGGTTACGGGGTAACCCATTTATTTTTTTTAAAATTTTTTTTCAGTATAGTTATTTTGTATATGTAACCTTATGAAGCTGTCAATAAATTTTGCATGCCAAATAGCAAATCAAATATGAAATAACATCAATCATATTCAATCACACAACCTCACTTAGATTCGCAAACAATCAAAGTCTGATAAAATCATAAAAGTAGTCACCAATCATAAAGTCTCATAAACTTTGAAAGTTCCAACTTTCACCTAAAAGATAAAATAAAAGCTTAGACAAGCATAAATGTTTGATAAAAGATGAATGAAAAACAATATTATCAATTAAATGAAGAATAAAAATATTTTAAAAAAATTAAAACTTAAACGGGCGGGTATGGGCAGCCCAATACCTTGCCCATAGCCCAACCTGTTTAATGGGCTACCCTGCCCATTTAAGCCCGCCCGTTTATAATCTCTTATTTGGGCTAATTGGGCGGGCTTAAATGGGTAAAAATTTCATGGGTCATGGGCGGGCTAGCGGATAATGGGTTTGTTGCTCACCCCTAGGACCTGACATCAATCACTTGAGGCTTAAGCTGTCACTTTGCTTCTCTATTAGGGTAAAGACTCATATCCCTACCAGGCTGATTGTATTCTCAGCCATTACTCTCTAGGGGAGTCTTTTGAGTTTGACTTATATGTTGGTCAAGGTTCCTCAGCTCAATCATTCCTCTCCTGAGAGGGAGACTCATAGCAGTGGCTACCTATTTCTCAGGTTACCCTTTGTTATTGATTACTTTTCCTCTGTGTCCATTTTCCTAAGAAAAACCACCCCAATCTCTTAAACTCAGTTGAACCAATCCTAATAACCTGTTGCTTACTTAGATAGGGATTTCTCTCATACCCAGCTTTGGTTGAATCAATGCTCCGTTTAAACCTTTGCCAGAACCTTTGCTATTTATTTTAGAGTAAACTTGACGGAATTCTTTCTATCGATCCATGATTCAAGATATCTATCTCTGAGTACCAATATTGTCTTTTCATTATAGAGAATTTTTCTAATTTTTCTCAAGTCAAAAGTCAATCCATATACGATTTATTTTTATTTTCCCCAGATAGCATATAAATAGGCTATAAATTCTGTTAAAGTTAACCTCTTCACTTTCTGGGAACAAAATCATTTTTAAAACCTGTGATAATTGTTCAAGTATTTATTTCCTATTTTTCTACAATTATCTAAGGCCTTCTTGTATTTTAAGTAATTAAATTTTTGTTAATATGCATGATTAGCCAAAACATTGAGAATTTCATCAATTTGCTCTAGGGGTATTTTCATCATTTCTAGCCTCATACGGGTCCCAAAACCTCATTTCCCCTTTTTTTGAAATTTTATGGGATTTTCTAGAATTTTCGGGCATACTTCCTATCACTGCCCTTTTCAGCCTGAAATTTTTTGATTTTACAATTAGGTACCTACTCAGGTTTAGCCTCAGAAATGATCTCACTAAGGTTCCCAACACAACCTTTAGCCCTTAATCATCTCTAATTTCTATACTCAAGCCCTTGAGATTTTAACAGAGTCTCTAGGGCCTGTCTCATGGTTCCAGAAAACTCTTACTTTGCAATTTAGTTCCTGGAAATCCTTTTATCCTTTCAAGAAACTTTTGAAACTCCTACTAAAAAGGGTCTAATAGCCTGCTCATTTCAGGCTAATTCTAGTACTTTTAGACCCAAAAGTCAAGATGTTACATGGTCTCCAAGACTGTTGGAGTCTCTATTTTTCTTATTTCTTGGTCCTAGAAAACTCTTTGTCATTTGAACCCTGAGAATCCATCTTATTCTTTTAGAGAACTTTTGGGACTCTTATTAATTGATGTCCAATAACCTACGCATTTTAAGTTATTTCTTATATTTTTAGGCCCAAAATTCAGGATGTTGCACTTAATATCTCTTTTTTTTTCTTGCTAATGAAACCTAAACTCGCTCTAAACCTTGAATTAAATTTTAGGATGTTACAGACTCTGCTTGATAGTCAACAAATTCCGCTTACATTCAATTGTATTATGTGTTGATAAGGAAGGTTCAGGCAAAAACCCCAAGTGCCAAAGTGTATCTTTAAGATCCTGTGCAATTGATTTTAATGTGTTTTTGAAGGGGCTATATAGTCTTTTTACGTTTTTTATTAATGTAATTTGATCTCTTTAGGATCCTGTGCAATTTCCAAGTTTCAATAGACTTTTTACACTGTTTTGTTTTCTATGGGACCTCAATGGCATTTTCCCTTTGAATTTTGCATTGTGTTTTGTAAATTTCAAGACCCAATAAAATATTTAATAGCTAATAATGCACATTTTATGAGGAAAAAAGATACAAAAATACCCTAAAAATGCTAAAGGACAAATTAGGGTAGGTGAATTTCACAGTCCAAAATCAGACCCCTTAAATTATTTTGAAATTTTAAAATATTACAAAATGACAACATTGCCCTTACTCCCAGTCCATTGACTACTTTTGTTTTTGAAATTTTGATGACTACTTTTGTACGACTATGGATTACATAAGAATAGTAAATAACTAAACAAAAAGTAGTCATTAGATTTTCAACAACACTTGTTATATTTTTTTGAATTTTTAAAACAAAAGTAATTAATAGTGAAGCTAGAGTAATCGATAGCTAAATAAGAGTACTCACCAAATTTTTAAAAATGAAAGTAGTGAATCACAATACTACAGTAGTTAGTAGCTAAAAGCAGTAGTCATCGGAGTTTTAAAAACAAATATAGTTAATAGCTAAAAAGGAGTAATCAATTTATAAGAAAGAGCAGCTAACGAAGCTCTGGCAACTAGTCACTGGAGTTCTAGTGACATGTCACCAGAGCTCTAGAGGTGGGCCACCAGTAGGGTTGTCATTGCTAGAGCTTCGATGGCTAGAAATCGGCTAAGGGTGCTGAGGTGGCAATATTTTTTTAAAAAACAAAGTGAAGGGCATTTGTGTAATTTGGCAAGATTTGAAAATCTCAAAATAGTACAAGAGGTCTAGATTGAAATTTTGAAAATGAATTGAGATTTTAAAATTCACCAACACTGATTTCTCTTTTAACAATTTTTAGGATATTTTATTATCTTTTTCCCATTTTACTATTCAAATAAAACTTTTTTTGCTCAAAAATTTTTATCCCAACTAAAACCTTTTATAAAAATTTAATTATTTCATGAATAGTATTTTGGATTTCGAAAGCGACAATTCTACTACGAGTGTTGCGCCTGATTGCCAGCCTTCCCATAGGGAAAGAAATGAGTTGCTACCAAAATTTTAAAAGGTTAATTTTGAAAATCTAAAAAGCATGGTCTCCAAAAACACAGTAGGGTCTGGGAATCGATCATGCATAAGGAAGATATTAGGCACTCCATAGCATTCATTCATGAGAACCATAACCCTAAGTTGACTACAAAAATAATATGGCCTTTAAAAAAATATTTTAATTGCCAAAAAAAGAATTAAATAAATGAAAAAAGATTTTAATTTTAAAAAAAGAAATATAGAAAAAAAGAGTTATTTACAAATACTTTTATTTACAAAAAGAGAAATATAAAAAGAAAAAAGAATTATTTTAATTCCTTTAATTGTTTTTATTTTTTTTCAATTATGACTCATATTATTACTTTCTATATAAATACCAAATCATTATTAATTTTTGATTTTTATTTTAAATTTTGTATTTTATTTTTTTCTTAATTATAGCTCCAAAAGATATTTCCAATTGAGAACCAATAAACTTAAATGAGAAATTTTTATTGTTATTTTATGATATTTTTATTTTTTCTTTAATGTGTCTACTCCTAATCTAGTGGCTAATTAATTTTTAGTCCCCATTTTTTATTTGATTGCCATTCATTATAAAAAGAATATTTTTGATTGATTTTTTTTTTTAAAATTTGTTACTGGACTTTTCAAACTTAGCCTTTAAAAAAAAATCATTTTGATTTTTTTCTTTTATTAATTTTGGTTCATTAATTTGGTTTATTATTTTGTTGGCCCGGAAAAAAATAGGTGTTCACAGTCGGCCTTGTGAAGAAAATGATCTTACATCAATGAATTGCAACGAAAACGGTGGGGTCAAGGAGCTTCAGGCGCCTTTTAAGTAGCGGAGGAGCGGACCAAAATCGCGGAGGGTAGAAGCCAGTGGCAGTCACATTCCACAGTTGGTCGAGTTCGCCGACAGATGCCGTCCACCGCTGTCAGTCCTGCGTGGTTGTTCTCCGGCGAGTATTGAAGAAGCTGCGAATTTAGTCTCCTCTCAAAATCCGGTGAGTCTGATTTCTTCAATCTGGCTCTGAATCTAGATATGAATTTGTTCCCCCGTCATTTTTTTTTTCTTTTCATTGTCGCACATTTTCTTGCCTTTCTTTTTCTTCTGTCTTTTTCTAATTTTTCATTTTAATTAGTTTCAAGTTTTGGCCAAAATAATAATAATAATAGTAATAGTAATTGGATGATAAATTGCAAGAGTGTTATTATCATTGTCATTCGTCAGTGGTTGGAGGAATTGCCTGAATCAATTGGCTTACTAAGGCACTTCGTTGAAGCATGGGGAAAAAAATTAGAAGGGCATGATATTCACTATGCCGGAGAGTATTATAGGTCTGCTCATGAACCTTGTTATGCGAAAATTAACCAACAACTCTTTGAAATTTGTTCCTATGTCAACGGAGAATTCCGCATTTTTATATACTGGTACATATTAAGATCAGAAGGGAATTGCTACTCAATCAAACTATTAGGAGTGACAATATCGCATCCTCTGCCTGCTCTTATTTCTATTCCAAAAGCTTCTCTATCACAGCACAATTTTTGAAGCTTTTAGCTTATATGATATAAGGCCTTGCCTAGGATCTTGAAGTTTCATTTTGGGCATATGATATAAATGAAGTCTATGCTTTGGAAGATTTCGCTTGTGCTTATCTTATAGTTGTATTTCTTTGAACTTCCCTTCAGTCTTCAGGTATTCTATCCTGCCTTCTCACAAATTCAAGTTATTTTTTTTGTTTAAACTCTTTGGTTCTACTTGTTCTGCTTTTTCTCCTGAATTTTTAAGAGTACGCACTGTGGGAGGATTTAATATTTCTGAATATGTTTTCTTCTCGTTACTGTATGCAATAATATCCTGTGCATGGATGCTACAGTCTCATTTATATTCCTATTTCTGATTTTCATTTTGCTCCTTCCTATTTTCTTCTGCAGTAAGTAAAGCATAACAAATTCCATCTTATTGTATTTCAATTTTTTTCACTTCGCAAGCATCAAATTTGACTGGAATTTCCACTGTCTTGCAGTTAGCTATATGTTAAGAACCAGGAAAATCAGGACCTGCTTATAATGTTTCTCCAACGAATTGTAGGTGCATTCCCTCCCTTGAAGAGGATGATTTGCACTTACCGTGGCCATGACCTTGCAAGCTCTATTCAGGAACTCAACAATGTAAAATCCATCTTTACATCATTCTCTGATTGAGATTCCAAGTGCATAATAAAGCATATATATATATATGATTGAATGTTTTGGTGGCTCTAGGGTAGGGTGATTAGATAAATATCCATTTATTTTCCAGTTTCCATTCCATTGGATAGATATGCTGAAACTTTTGTTCCACACACTTCTAGAAAGTCCTTTCACACCCCAAAAACAAAAAAAATTTTAAAAATTGTTTTCATGTAAGTTAAGACAAAACTCCTCACATACTTACTCTGGATACCGTAAAATCACTTTTAAAACCATAGTTTGGTTTTCTTCCAAGCACTGTCTAATTCCCAGAAAATGTTACTAGATAATGTTGTTCATCTTGAACTTCTTATGCCACTTCAGGAAATGGAGTCAATATTTGGCCAGCCTCCTTCTAGTAGATTTGATAGCACTGTGAGTGATGGTCCTGCAAATACCCCAAAAACATGTGAAAGTCCTTCTAGTTTGACTCATACCAGCAATACTGGGGAGGCACAAATGGTGGATGTGTCCCCAAAGGAAAATACTAAAAGAACTGCCATTGCGAGTTGCGAGGTAATCCTGGGAAAGCATGTGTTCGACTTGGTTTTAGCGAATCAAATGGCCAAAGGAGATGTGCTTAGTGTGGCGAAAATTGCAGGCATAAGTGGTGCAAAGCAAACCAGTAGTCTCATTCCATTGTGCCATAACATAAGCCTTAGTCACGTACGAGTGGATTTGAAATTGAATCATAAAGACCACAGTGTAATGATAGAAGGGGAAGCCGCATCAACAGGGAAAACTGGTGTTGAGATGGAAGCCATGACCGCAGTTACTGTTGCTGGCTTAACAGTGTATGATATGTGTAAGGCTGCTTCAAAAGATATAGTTATTACAGATGTGAGACTCAAGCATAAGGCTGGTGGCAAGAGTGGAGATTGGTCCTCAGGACGATAATGTTTCAAAATATGTGCCATTTTGAATGGCACAACGACAAAGAAGCACTTGAATTGTATTATGACAAAAGGAAAAGCTGAGAGAATTAATTGAAAATTGTTAGATTAACGCAGTCAAATGTTTTGCCTCAGTCCTTCTAGTTTTGACATTAGGCTTAGATTTTTATTATTGGTAACAGTATGTTTTCAATCTATGGGAAAAGTAATCGAAAACCCTGTTTTGTCCCGTGGATGCCGAGTAGAAAATATTAAGCATGATTATTGCATTCTCAATTAATGCGTCATTAAAATAAATGGTGCCTTGTTCTAGTTCATTAGTGTTGATTGCTGGCGTCAGTTTTCACATGAAAAACACTGGTTAGTGTTGAAGTCGATAAAAGGCCCATTTGTCACTTGTCAAGGGAAACGTATTCGCAAAATGTATGATTAGAGGAGGTTTGACTTGTGCATACTCTTAGTGGAGTACTCAATTCGGAAATGCCTTTGTTTGGGATAAAAGAAAAGCAAAACGGCTAAACTAACTCCGAGGCGCTGTTCCACACGTGTTTGCAAACTATTATTATCCTTGTGAGTCACGTGCTGCAGCTGAACTGGTAATTCATCAAAAATCAACAGGTCTATCCCCATTAAGCTAGCCACCCTAGCTGGGGCATACGCAGCGTTGTTCTTCTCCCTGGGACAAGATAAAATAGGGAAACTTAGAGAGACTACTTACAAACGAAAAATGTGAATGGATTTGAACAGTCTTTCTCCTTTTAATCTCTCTATTAATTTAATCTTTAACAAATATTACTTCCACTAGAAGTGATTAAACTACACATTAGGGTTGCGCTAACAACTCTAGGGAATTGTTTAGTATTTAAGACACTTAAGTTGCACCCCCTTCTGGCCTCCTCATTGTTACTCGCTTCCTAAGGTGGTATTTTTGTTTCAAATATAGGAATTATTAAATTAGTTTCATTAATAAATCATTGTGTGAAACATTTAACGTGGACATCTTTAAAAATTGTTTAAAAATTTGTCATTAATAAGTATTGAAAAAACTTGATTACTAATTTATATAGCCTATAAACCTTGTAGCAGCTTTGTGATTGATCCATGTGGATATTGTATATTTTTTTTAAAAAAAAATTATTGTTGCCTTCCTATTGGTTGATAGGGGTATTTTCCTAAAAAAAAGTTGTTTTGTTTTCATTTATGGTCTATTCATTTTTAGTGCATACACCTAGCTGGGTTAGTTGTTTTGTTTTCATTTATGGTCTATTCTTTTTGTTGTTGATTTTCCACTCTTCTTTGGGTCTATAAATCTGAGTTTGGGTATGCGTTTTTCTTTTTTTGTGTTGGCGCATGTATTTGTTTTGGACGTTCTATTTCCATTGGTTGGGAGCGTTTCCATTTTACTTTGCATTCGCGGGGTGGATTTTCAATGGTTTTTGAGTTGGTGATCATATAAATATAGAGTTGTTGGTGGGCTTTTGTGCTGTGCTTTTTCCACTGTTTCTTAAGGTTGTGGGGTTATATTATATACGAATCTGTTTTTGCTTTGTCTTTTGGTTTTTACTACTTGGTGTTGATTGTTTCCTTTTTTCTTTGCTGCAGAGGGTTATCTAGAAGAATGGATTGCTCTATGGAGATTTCTTTGGCGTTGATGAGGTCAGGTTGCTGTGATAAACATCTCTGTGTTTGTTGTGGGTGCATATGATGACATGGTTTGGCTTTTATGGAAGGTGGTGAGGTCTTTGAATTTTATTCTCATGAGGAGGCAGGTATTAAGATTCTCTGACTTCTTGGGGTTTGTTTGTGTGCTCTTTCTTCTTGTCATGGACTGTTAACCTTTGTCCGTGTTCATTTTTTGGGGTGTTTTTTTGGAAGTTATCGAAGATCCATGTTGCAGCTTTGGCCAACGACCAATTGGATGGGTTTCAGTTGATTGTTAGAAATAGAGTTGGGAATCAGGGCCGGCCCTTCAGGGCTGGCGAGCTTAAAAGGGCCGGCCCTCCAAGGTTGAAATTTTAAAAATATCCCAATTTGCTAGGCCCAACCCTTAAGCTACAGGGTTAGGGCCGGCCCGCGGGCTTTTGGCCCGTTTGAGAAAAAAATACTATTTTTTATATTTATCATATTTTTTATAAAAATATAAAAATAAACCAATGAAATTATTAATAAAAGACATAAATATGAATAAAATTAAGTCACAAATATAAAATATCATCATATATAAATATTCATCAACATCTAAGAACATCTAAAACATTCATTAACAAGATAACAACATCTAAAAGTTTTATCTATAATGCAATTGTGCAATAAATAAACATTATCATTAATCTTTTGAAACTTCATCATCACTATAATTAATTACTTGTCTTTATAAGTACGTTTTTCTTTCGTAACAAAAATATCAGGTTTTTCTTCTTTATAAGAATTTTATTTTTAAATTTTGCAATCTAACTCTTATTTTACTTTAATGTGAGAAACATTGTTGTTGAAACTCATGAATTTCTAATTCAAATTATAGAATCACAAGTTATATAAGTATAAAAATATTCTATTATCAAATATATATATAGTTTAAAAATATCAACGCATATAATATAAATCAAATCATTATTAAAGTCCAAATTAACCAATTTTTTAAAAATTTAATTAGATAAATTATTGTCTAAAACTAAATTTAATTTTAAAATGATAATAATAACTAAATATTTGAAATATTATTAACAATGTAAAAAATTAATAACATTAATATTATATAAAAAAATTTAAAAAATAAAAAATTATAAAAGGGCCGGCCCTTTTAAGCCCTCGGCCCTCCAGGGCTTATTTCTCATTTTAAGAGAAAAATAGCAAGCCCGGCCCTCATAATTTCATGCTATAAATGGGCCGGCCTGATGGGCTCGGCCCGTTTTCCCAACTCTAGTTAGAAAGGTGGTAGATATTTTTTCAGAGGCTTTGAAGTTTGAAGTAGTTTGTCCCTCTGCAGGCCTTGTGCTCATCTGAATGGTGGGTGGTAGATATTTGTTGACTTTTCTATCATCTAAATTATTGAACACATAATAGATGCGCATTATTCACTCACGTTTAAATTTTTGAAGTTAAGCGGTAATCTGATTCACTGTACATTGTGTGGATCTCGTATGCTTTTTGGGCTTATTCTAAACACGCACACTGCTCTTCTAGAGGCTGAAGATTATGCCATCGTCCTTTAATGGGTTTTAAAGCTGAGAGAATTTTTAGTAATACACTTCGTCTGTTTTTAGAATCAATTCTGCTTAATTATGTGTTTCCATTGCAGTGATGCTTGATGCAAATTTTTTTCTACGTCTTTTACAGGGTTCGCAGGTTATGATGACTTAACAAAAGTGCATGATGGTTACCAAGATCCAAGCATCGCTCTCCTCAAGCGAAACTTCGGCCGTCATACTTAATACAATAATCCTCCTGCTCTAAATGTGTGACTACAAAATGGGTCTTCGGATGGAAGGAGTATATATCTTTTTTTTTTTTTTGGTATTCTTTTGGTGATATTTCTACTTTCTAGCTTTTCAGCCGTCGCATTCTTTCTGTATTGAATCAGTACCAGTGAATTTGCAAGTTACAATACATTCCAGTCCACCGTGACTCCTTATTTTTTTTGGTGGAGAGACAAGAATGAACGACTGTGGTGTAATAACGACACACAGCTCTGTTTCGGGCTTTCCAGCAACAAACAAAGGGTTCTACGACATAGTAATTTATTTTTGACGCACTATCAATTATCCAAAAATAAATTTTATATGCATGAGAATAGCATCGCAGTAAGGAAATTAATAAACTCAACATTTACCTATATTCATTTTTAACTGTTTCATGTTATTCGTAACTTAGCTGATGGCATTTAAAAATCTCTATTTTTTTAACTTAAATTAATTATTAAATCAACTAGGACTGTTTAAGTCACAACATTGTCAGTTTCATCCCTTGTGAATATGTTAAACGCTGGATAAAATTAATTTATAATGTTGCCACGTATACTAACGGATATTAAAAAACTTAACAGCTTTCATTTAAGAATCATTAAATATTACCTTTACTAATTCATCAGTATCAAAGACTTGGTAGTTACGCCGGAGTTTGTAAGGATGGGTTTGAAGGGAGTTTATTTCTTCCTTCCATTCTGTGGAGTTTTATATGAAAAAAGGAATTAACATTTAGTGTTATAGCACATAAATCCATCTAATTAGGTTAGATATCAAGAAAGAAGGCCAAACGTACATGGGTATCCCCAGCGTCACTAATTAGGTTAGTTATTTAGTATTTAGCTAAAATAAATTAACTGGAATGCAAAGAACAAAATAGAATTCTTAAATTCATTCTAATTCTTTAATCTAATTATATCAATTTGATGTAAAATGAAAATTGTAAAAATAGAAATGCAATTCATCATAAAATTGAATACACAATCTAGAGCACGAATTCTTCCTTCCAAGCAGAACAATAAGGGGGAAAAAAACAATTGCGCGCAAAGAAGAAAAAGCATTCATTGTCTAATGGATACAAGAGAGTTCTTCTAGGACCTTTGACATAGATTCAAATCCTACTTGATGCAAATTTTTTTGCTTATATATGTGTGTGTGCATGTAAGTTGATTTCAATATCAAGAGAAGGATTTTGAATTAATATTGTGCTCAAGATTGAAATTGTTTTGGCCTTAATATATGTGCGTTGAAATTTTTGGCTATCTCAGCGTTGTGACTCTTCAATAGTAGAGCATACATAATTAATCAAGAAAAAAAAAATTGCTCCTTTAAATCGTTCCTCTCTGAAAAGTATAATAAATGATGGTCCCCTTCTTTGATAGTAATCCTTTCAAAAATACCCTCCATTTTAAGCTCATCTCTAAATTATAAGTATTTCATGACGGTCAAAATATCATCAAATGAAATTACTTTGGCCACACCTCTTGAATGATTTCTATCTATTCACCCAAATTCCTCGATAATAGAGCATAACAATCATAAAACGAAATGGCCTCTTGAGTCTAATGACTAAAAACAATTATGGCGAAAATACTAAGAAAATTACCTTATCAGGTAATATTAAACACAACAGTCAGTTCTAATAAACGAAATAGTAAAATAATAAATAAACCGACAATGATATCCTCTTATCTAATACAATTGAAAAGGTACGTGGTTATCTAATGAATGAGTATATGGATTATCTAATGATATTTTTAGAAATGACACAATTTTTCTGAAGATAAGCGAATATTACATCTCATGAAGTATACTTTTGTGTTTGAAGTATGTTCTTGGTGACTTTTAACATTTCAATGCTGCCGATTTCTTTTTTTGTTTTTTTTTTGGGCATAGGTTGCCTTTATAATAATTAAGAGAACTATATAATTACATAGAGGTTTACACCAGGGGTGTTCAAGGCTGGCCCATTCCGGTCCCGACCTTATTGAAATTTTTCAGAACGGGACAAAAAAGAGACTGGGATGGGATAGGATACAAGACGGAGTCATCCCGTCCCAGTCCCCTTTTTTTTTTCATTTTTATATAATACATATTGTCATTTTCTTTTCATACCTTTTTAAGATTTGAGATTATTGTATAGAACTATAGATCCATTTATTTAGAGCTTTTATATTTGCTGATGATTTGAGACTTTTGATGATTAGAATTTCTAACAAGCTTTTATTGTGTTAAAAGCTTTTATTTAGAGTTTTTAATGACTATTATATATAATATTTTGGGCTTTTATTTAAGGGTAAGAAATTAAAAAAAAAAAGATGTTTTTACAAGAGCCAATTAAAAAAAAATCAGATTTTATTGCAACAGGCTCAACAACTTAAAAAAACATTAAAAAAAATTATATCGAGACGTCCCAGTCCCGTCTCATCCAGACCAGGACTGAGACAACATCAGGATGGGACGATACACAAGACAGTTTTTCTGTCTCATTAATTGAACGAGACCTCCTAATCAACAACATATCTAAGGATTGGGTTGTTGACAGAGCACGATGGCGTCGTGTGATTCATGTAGCCGACCCTACCTAGTGGGATAAGGCTTGTTGTTTGTTTGTTTGTTTACTGTTCATCAGGACAAAACTGGGACGGGCCTGTCCCGGCCCTGATATGTCCCGTGAACAACCCTAATTTACATTCTTTTTAATATCTTGAAAAATGAAAAGACACTGAATCACTTTGTGAGATAATTCAGAGAATTATATAATTACACAGACTTGCACCCTTTTCAATAATATTTTGAAAAATGAAGAGATTGTAAATTATTTTGTAGAATAATTTTGAGAACTATATATCAGCCATTTAGTATGATATGGAATTTGAAAGTATGGAAATGGAATTGAAATTGGAATTAGGAGAATTGTTTGCTTGGTACGCGTCAGAGAACATGGAAATGGCTTCAGTATGGAATACTCTCACGGGTTCAAAGAACTTGGAAACTTTATGCCTAATTAAATATCACTTATTTTAACCATTTAAATTTGTTTATCTATATATTTTTATATAAAATTATAATAATATTTTTATAAAATGTTAAATCTAGACCATTAAATTTTAATCAAATGGTGGTGAAGAGAAAAGGATGGTAGAGGAAGGGAAGGGTAGATAAGAGCACCCATTTCTATGTATATTGGCTTGATCTCATCATTCTTATAAGTATCATGCAAAGTACAGGGTTTTGCTACACAGATGGTATTTGTCCGACGGTTTTGCATTCAACATTTATTCTATGCAACACAAAGGGTTTATGATCAACTAAAGATAAATTAGTGACTGATTACTACACAAAGGAGTGCTTGATGGTGTATAATTTCAATGGTATTGGAGGAATGATGAGAAAAGAGGAATGTATTAAATAGATGAGACCAAATAATGCTTAGGCCAAACTCAACGGGACAAGAGGGCAAGGAAGGCTTGCTGGTTGTGGAGGCTTGCTGTGTGAATTTGTGACTGCAATGAATGCTGGATTAGGGGATTCACGAGAAAGTTGGGAATGTGTTGTGCATTAAAAGCTGAGATCTGGGGAACCATTACAGGCTTGAAAATGGCCTTCAACACTGGTACTAAATAAATGGTATTAAAATCTGAGTTAGTGAACATTTTGTTGTGTATTTGTAAAATAGTACTCCCTCCGTTCCTTATTATAAGAGACGAATAACCGAATTACGTTGATCAAAAAAACTGTTAAAATTAGTTAAGAATAATTAATGTGTTAAAAGTATAATTTTTTTCCAAAAATGCCCTCATTAATAAGGAGAGAGAACAATGGTGAATTATTAAAAGAAAGAGAAGTGGGAAGGAGAGAGAGTGTGAGTTAGAGACAATAAATATGGGTAAAATAGAAAATCAACACACAAAAATAGAGACAACTTTTAAGTGTCTCTTATATATAGGAACATGCCATAAGCATCAAATGTCTCTTATAATAAGGAACAGAGGGAGTATATTGGATTAAACTTCAACTAGGGTCCTGATTTTTCCTTTTTATAAAAAGAAAATAGAAGAGTCCTATTTTTCTGGAAAATCCTAAAAATATACCTCTAAAATTGCAAAACCCCGAATCAGAAATGACTAACAAAATGTATTGTCATTTGTTTTTCAAATGTTGACAATTGTTATTAAAGTACAGTAAGCAAGATTGATTCAAAATTTAAAAATTTAAAAATATTTTTCTGATATTCTTCCTTGGTTTTTTTTCAGAATTCCTTTTTGGTGTATATAGAGAGTTCAAGCATCGTTGAAACATCTCGCCAATGTGTAGCAGATTTCAAGTACTAGCAGTGAAGAAAGGACGCAAAAATTCAGGAATCGAAGATTTCTAATCTTCACAGAAACATAGGGTTGACGTTGTCTAAACATGGTAATTAATCGTGGTATTCTTTTTTTTTTTTGGGGTGATACAGGAAAGAAAGACAACAAAACAAATAAACTAGAAGACTATTAAGCTTCGAGGGATTCCTATCCCCACCAGTTCTTCCATGTAAGTTTGCTCGACATTCCTCGGTGGTGACTCCCAGATCGTTATCCTTTGCCTCTGTTCCCAAGCTGGTTTTGCTAGGTGGTCCGCACTTCTATTACTTTCTCTGTATATGTGTTTCAACTCTATCTGCCAGTCTCTTCGCCTTATTTCCCTCAGGTTTTCCTCCAGTGGGTGTCCTCCAATGCTCCTCCCACTCTGAAATTGTTCTATAACATAACCGCATCACATTCTACTTCTATTCGTTTTAAACCTAGCTCCCAACATATGTTGATGGTATTCTTTTTTTGCCAACATTTAATTCATCATATTCTGTCCCCTAACAATCTCAACATCTCTATATCCAAAAAAAAAAAAAAAAAGATCTGAATATCTCCCAATGCAATGCAAATGGCAATGGAAATGATTTGTGATTCAGGTAATGGGCTTATGGAGATTGATGATATAATGGATTGAGGACATTTTAAATAGATAAGGGATTATAAACAAAATACACATAAATGCTAATCTATTTTAGATATCAAACTCAAGAGAATATGACTTTATCAATTTTTTTTTTTTAAAGCAGGACACGGGGCATGAAAACAAGATGTGATGGGAACACGAGGCTGAAATTGATTTTTTTTTTTTACTATGTTTCAGCAAATTGAAAGTATAAATTTTTCTAAAAAATAATTTGTTAGATTTAAGGTTTTGATAATAACAAATCAAGTATGTTCTGGTTTAGTACGTTGATCGATCAAAAGATAATTGATCAAGTGTCAGATAAAATGTCTCTGTTTGCTTGAATGTTGGCACTAAGTTTGATTGATAAATTAATAGGTAATTCAAATTGTATGTGTTGATCGATCATTGTTAACACTGTTTGGTACAGAAGTTTGTAGAAAATTGTCAATCACTTGATTGATAATCAGATGATCAAACAATTGACAGATAAAGAGACATAATTCTGGTAAGTATTTATCGATCACATGATCTATAAATAAGTTATCGATGAGAAGACAGATAAATGGTAAAGCTTTGTTTTGTTCATCATATGACACTCTGCTTTTATGTCATTCATGTCCCCTCCTTTGACATACTAGAGGTGTGGTGTCTGTTTGCTTTGCTTGCTGTTCCTCTAGAAGCTTTATCTTTTTCTTAGAGCTTACCAACTCCTTTGCAGTTCTTACTCATTCTAAATGTAATGCATTATATTCAGATTGTAATTCATCATAAGAGGGTTCAGAAGTGATTACCTTATCTGTCTCTGAATCTTCGTCTTCTTGAGCCACTAGATAGACGTTTGCTGTTTCTTCATCGTTGCTTTCTTCTTCTTTTGAGGAACTATCTCTCCAGATTGATGTCACAAAGGCCTTGTTCTTTCTGAATTTCTTCTTCTCCTTATCCTTCATCTTGGATAGTTGAGGACACTCTGCTTTGATGTGTCCCGGTTTTAAGCATCGGAGTATATAGAAATTTGTTTCATAGGAAGCTCTGTTTTGTCATAGAAAAACAAAAGTGAACAGAGTATGGTATGATCAATGAAAACATCGATAACTACATATTGAATTGGCATGAATTATCGATCAATTGATCGATAAACAAGGAATATGGAACTGACCAAAGATGATGGAAGGAAAATTATCGATAAGCCGATCGATCACTCAATTATCGATCAACACATCGATCAACAGCAACGAAGAATCTCAGTAAAATCCGGCAAATGGGTAAGGATTATCAATAAGCTGATCGATAAACTGTTAATCGATCAAATGATCGATAAACCATACCAGGTATGCACTTTTACTTAACATTTATTGATAACGTGATCAATAATTCATTGTTAAATAACTTGATCGATAATTGTCTTCAGTGTTCTTGTGTGTTTTTCTTATTTATTGAACATGTGATCGATCATGCATTGATCGATAACTTGATCAATAAATTTAGTGTCTATAACGTTCAGATTTTGAAAAACCCCGTCAGTTATCGCAGTCCTAGCTCGATAAAACCATCACCCCTGTTTCACGCAATGTTCAAAATCTCACTGTCCCATTAAGTCTCTCACTTCACTTCACTCGAAATCACTCCTTAAGCCCTTTCGATCTCTACCAAATCCTTTGAACACTCTTTTCACCAATCAATCTCTCAGAATCCTTGGGTGTAACGACAAATGGTGAGGGTCAAACAACCTGGAAGTGACCGGGAAGAAAACACTGAAAAGCAAACCCAGTCCAAAGAGATTGCTACTCCTACAACGAAAAAGGGATATAGACCCAAAGTGAAGCAAGAACCTTTGAAGAAAAAGGGAGTACTTAAAATCAGAGAAAGACAAGCTGAAGGAATTGGGCAACCTACACCACAGAGACGCTTTCCACGCTCAAAATCCAAATTGCCAGTTGTGACCGAAGAATCTAAAACAGAATCCGATGATGAAACTTCAGTTCAAAAAGCTGTGGAGGCTGCACTAAAAATTCCTATCCCCAAACAACCACGGCACAAGAAACAAAGAATAGGAAAAGGTGTGTAGTAACAGCCTTCTGCCCAAAGTATACCTTTCAAATCATCTGAATTCTTGGTTGGAAACTTAGATCAAGATGTAAGCATGTTAAAGTTTAAAGCTAATTTTACAACTCAAAAGTCTTGTCCTGTGGTCTCAGTAGATCTAGATAGTTTGAAAAAGAATGAGAAAATCAAATTGGATTTGAGTAACCCTCTGGAACACTACTCTAACTGGTTGAGTATTAGTGGTGAATACTGCCCTGAAGTGTCAAGAGATTTTACTACAATATGGAATCTGTAGAAGAGTATGATGACCAACATAATTTAGTGAATAATTATCTCACAACAAAACTCAGAGGAAGAACCATTACTCTGACTTCTGCTAAGATAAATGAACTTCTCGGGAATCCAGAATATGTCAGAAGAGGGGACATGAATGACATAAAAGCATACAAGATTTTACTGCTGTAGGAAATAGAATAATATGGAGAATAATTCTCTTGTATTTCATTGATCAGAATATACACATATATATACAAGTGAGAGGAGCCTCTGCATTAATGGCTCATTATGATAATATCATATCCTATCAAATCCTAATCATAATTACATAATATTTACATATCAAATCATATCATATCTCTACACTCCCCCTCAAGTTGGAGCATAAATGTTAAGCATGCCCAACTTGTCACACAGATAGTCAACACGAGTCCCATTTAGAGCTTTAGTTAGAAGGTCGCCTAATTGATCACTAGAACGCACATATCCAGTGGAGATGAAGTTCTCCTTAAGCTTGTCTCTGATAAAATGACAATCAATCTCAATATGTTTGGTACGTTCATGGAACACAGAATTGGAGGCTATATGTAGGGCAGCCTTATTGTCACACCACAACTTTGCTGGCAAAGTGGTTTTG
Source organism: Neltuma alba (assembly GCF_004799145.2). NCBI lineage: Eukaryota > Viridiplantae > Streptophyta > Magnoliopsida > Fabales > Fabaceae > Neltuma > Neltuma alba. Next base: position 70,317 of record NW_021636590.1, on the reverse strand, counting down.
AGGCCAACTTCCTTTAATAGCTGATATATCCAGATTATCTCACATACAGACTGTGCCATAGCTCGGTATTCTGCCTCTGCACTCAATCTGGACACCACATTTTGTTTCTTGCTTTTCCAGGACACCAGATTCCCGCCCACAAAGACACAGTATCCTGTAGTAGACCGTCTCGTGGCCTTTGATCCACCATGATCCGCATCACAGAAGCACTCAATGTCTGTATGACCATGATTTTTGTATAATATCCCACGACCTGGACATCCCTTCAAATAATGTAACACGTGCTCCAAGGCTTCCCACTGTCTGACAGTCGGGGATGCCATGAACTGGCTTAGTACACTGACTGGATAAGTAATATCCGGACGAGTTACAGTGAGATAGTTTAACTTGCCAATCATTCTCCTGTACCTCTCAGGATTCTCAAATGGTTTGCTCTTCTGAGCCTCAAGCATCCGTTTCTCATCATCAAGAGAATCATCGAGTGGTATGCTCCCATCAGCGTCAAGGAGTGGGTTGTGAACCATAGGAAACTTAGTCGGTGCTGCTCCCAAATTTCCAGTTTCCTTCAGGAGGTCAAGAACATATTTGCGCTGTGTCAGTAATATGCCCTTCTTGCTTCTCATAACTTCAATACCTAGAAAGTATGTCAGAGAGCCCAGATCCTTCGTCTGAAAGTGGGAATTAAGAAAGGACTTGAGGGACGAGATGCCCGAACCATTACTGCCTGTGATCACAATGTCATCTACATATACCACCAAGAGAATCATGCCAGCCGCTGTTCTTTGATAAAATACAGAATGATCGCACTTGCTTTGGCTCATGCCAAATTTCTGTACGACAGTACTGAACCGGTCAAACCATGCACGAGGGCTTTGCTTTAAACCATACAAGGACCTCTTAAGGCGACATACTTTCCCATGCTCCCCCTAAGCAACGAACCCAGGTGGTTGCTCCATATAGACCTCTTCATGAAGATCACCATGTAAGAATGCATTTTTAATGTCTAATTGATGTAGATCCCAATCATAAGTAGCAGCCAGAGAGATGAACAGACGGACAGATGAGAGCTTAGCAACAGGAGAAAAGGTTTCGGAATAGTCAATGCCATAGGTTTGTGCATAACCTTTAGCCACAAGGCGAGCCTTAAGGCGGTCAAGTGTGCCGTCAGCCTTAGTTTTCGGAGTGAACACCCATTTACATCCAATGGCCTTTTTACCCGCCGGTAAATCGACCAGGGTCCATGTACCAGCCCGATCAAGGGCCGCCATCTCCTCTTCCATTGCAGCACGCCAACCTGAGTGGGCCAAGGCTTCACGAATAGTTCTGGGCACAGAGATAGTATCTAGGGAGGCAACAAAGGAACTGGACACAGGAGACAAGCGGTCATATGAAACAAAGGACGAAATAGGATGGGCACAAGTACGTTTACCTTTGCGAAGGGCAATGGGTAGATCAAGAGAGGCATCCGGGTCTGGAACAGGAGGTGTCTCAGGATTAGGGTCAGAACGAGGTTCAGTGTTGCTCAACTCAGGATCTGAGGGCGAGGCGGACCAGGGAGGAATAGAAGCTGGCGTGGCGGTAGTAATCTCCTCTGACCGTCGTGTATACACACGATCAAATGGTTGAACGAGTGCGGGAGCGGGTGCTTGCGACGACAGTGATGGTGAGGTGACAGAGTATATTAGAAGGTCATCCTCCTCCGCAGGTGGAGCAGGTGGGGAAGAATGCGAGAAATATGGTGTGGACTCCTGAAAGGTGACATCTGCAGATACTAAATAACGATTGAGAGTAGGTGAGAAACAACGATAACCTTTTTGGACCCGAGAGTATCCAAGGAAGACACATTTAAGCGACTTGGGGTCTAACTTTGAAATAGATGGACGTACATCCCGCACAAAACAGACACACCCAAATATCTTAGGAGCAATAGGAAACAAAGGCTTAGAAGGAAAGAGGGTAAAAAAAGGAGAGTTACCATCAAGAACAGAGGAAGGCATTCGATTAATAAGGAAGCAGGCAGTGGAGACCGCGTCAGCCCAAAATGGTTTAGGAACCTGCATTTGAAACAAAAGTGCACGGGCCACCTCAAGTAGGTGGCGATTTTTTCTTTCTGCAACACCATTTTGAGCTGGTGTATCGACACAAGACGACTGATGAAGTATACCATTTTGAAGCATGTAAGATTGGAACGAAGCAGAGAGATATTCTTTGCATTATCACTTCGTAAGGTGCGAATAGAAACATTAAATTGAGTTTTAATCTCAGCACAAAAGGCACAAAAATGGGAAAACAATTCAGAGCGATGTTTCATTAAATATAACCAAGTTGTCCGGGAATAATCATCAACAAATGTAACAAAGTATTTAAACCCTGCTTTGGACTCTACAGGACAAGGACCCCAAACATCAGAATGGACTAACTCAAAAGGGGATGAAACCCGTTTATTGACACGAGACACTAAAGGAAGACGATGATGCTTGGCAAACTGACATGACTCACAATCTAAAGACGACAAATGCTGAAATTGAGGATAAACTTTCTTAAGAGAAGATAGAGACAAATGACCCAATCGACAATGAACTTCAAAGGGAGAATGACTGCTAGCGCAAGCTACCGCATGAGACACCCGATCATCCAGTATATAGTGCCCGCCAGATTCATAACCTCTACCAATAATCCGCCTCGTCAAAAGATCCTGTATCAAGCAATGAGAAGGAAAAAGTGAGACCCAACAGTTTAGTTGACGGGTGAGTTTACTGGGAGATAGGAGATTAAAAGAAAGTTTAGGAACATTTAGCACAGATGACAAACGGATAGAGGGTGTGGGATTAACAGTGCCAAAACCGAGAACTTGAGACTGGGAACCATCAGCGATGGAAACACTTGACGGATTGGCAAAAGCATTATAAGAGGAGAAGAGATGGCTGTTACCTGTCATATGATCAGTAGCCCCGGAATCTATGATCTACTTTGAGGAGAAGAAGCAAGGGCAGTAGCATTATTACCTGTTGTAGCTGCGGCACTCACAGACGGTGTAGTAGATTTTAACTGGGCATACTCAGCAGCAGAAATCGTGACTGTGTCACTGGCTTGTGTAGCCACGTGGGCAGAGTTATTCCGTTGCTGTTTATTCTGAAGTTTTCGACATGTGCGTTTTGTATGCCCCGGTTCTTTGCAGTAATAACACACTACCCCACTGGAGTCAGAAGGGGCTCCCCCTTGCTTCGAACCACCACGGGTAGGCCCCCCGCGGTTATCAATGGGACTACGAGTCTCATAGGTGCCCTTACTGAGCAAGGCACTTGTAGGAATACTAGCAGCTGGTGGCAAGAGATTCTCAGCTCTCATTACTCTGGAAAACACATCTTGAAGGTCAGAAATTTCAGATCCGGATAAGATTTGAGACCGAACTGTGTCGTACTCAGGTGGGAGACCAGTAAGAAAGCTCATAATAGCCATTTGCTCCCGTTGCTTATGCTGAACCTTCAAATCAGCAGTAAGAGGCATTAACACATTCAGTTCTTCATACATCCTTTTAAAGTCCATAAAGTAGGCTTTGAGAGGACGATCCTGTTTTTCAGAACGATAGAAAGCTTTGCAGACCTCGTAAACACAAGAGATATTTCCTTTTCCTGAATACAAAAAATCTAAATAATCCATTAGTTCCTTAACCAATTCACAGTGATTAATAGAGGGAATAATCTCACTGTCAATGGAATTACGGATCTGGAAAAATAGCCGTGCATCATCCCGCAACCAGGTCTTTTTGGAATCAGTTGTTGGAGGATCATCAGTCAGATGGTCTTCCTTCTCAATGCTCCGCAGATAGAGGCGAATGGTTTTACTCCAATCCAAATAATTTATCCAAGTCAACTTGTGATCAGTAATTTTAGTAATAGTTGGGACAAGCTCTGAGACAGATTTAATTTCCGCCATAGATGAAGTGCACTAACCAAAGGGAATGCGAAAGAGTGTTACACAGGAACACAAAGCACGATACCTGGATTACCTAATGAATACCAAAGCAGTAAAAAGGCCAACAGCTACACAGGGAGCTGCAAACAGAACTGAATTACACAAACAGCGTGTCGGAGATGCGCCAGAAACGAAACAGAACGCCAGAAAGTAAGAACCGTACGGACGCCGAGTGAGCAGCGCAGAGCGCCGGAAAAAGTCGATGAACAATGCAGAGCGTACGGACTGTACGGACGCGAGTGAACAGTGCAGAGCGCCGGAAAAGTCGATGAACAGTGCAGGAGTACGGACTGTACGGACACTGTACGGACGCCGAGTGAACAGGCAGGGCGGTGGCACCAAAGGAAGCGTCGGGAAGAGGGTCACGAGCTCACACAGTAATTTTGGTACTGTAGCAACCGAAAATTAACACCCAAAAAGAAAATTCCTACGCTCTGATATCATGTAGGAAATAGAATAATATGGAGAATAATTCTCTTATATTTCATTGATCAGAATATACACATATATATACAAGTGAGAGGAGCCTCTGCATTAATGGCTCATTATGATAATATCATATCCTATCAAATCCTAATCATAATTACATAATATTTACATATCAAATCATATCATATCTCTACAACTGCATAGTGATAGCTACCCAGAAGAGTTGAACTTCCCACCAAAACAAATATGTGATTATTACAGAATAATCCACTACATTTATTCAAGGAGCATGGTGAACAAGTCTGGCAGCTTCTCACACTTAAACCAGGATGACTACCTACTGTTGGCCAGGATAATCAGTGGAGAGAAAATCAATATTGGAGCCTTAATCTATAGTGACATGAAGGATTTCACACTCAGTAAGTCCAAGTCCATACCCATCCCCTATCCTTAGCTAGTCACATACTTTCTCCAAGTAAACAACATTGCACCCTTCGAGCTTGGAGAAGTCAAAGTGAAGGTTCCTACATTCGGAATTAACCAGCTCAATAAAATGAAGATTCTAGTGCCCTTTCAGTCTTCATAGAAATTGGCAAGAAAAGAGAAAAGAAAATAGCCAATGACTAGTGGTTCAAAGGGCCAGGATGAAGCTAAATCTTCTGCAAAACCCTCTCAAACCTTTGGCTCCTCATTTTATGGCAACACTATCTGGAATATATTCCAAATTGAGCTACAAGAGTTTGAGAAAAGAGTGTATGCCACGGCCAAAGACTATGGTGAAATTTTAGACAAGAAATTTGATGGACTTTCCAAAATATTAGATCTTCATTGTCAAGCTATGGTAGTCTTAGAAAAAGAGGTCTCCTAGAGATTTGACTACGTTGAAAAGGAGATTAGAGAGTTGAAAGGGATGGTAGCCTCTCTCTGCAATAATTTCTCTGCACCAAGTACCTCCTTCAACTTTGAGGATCTCTTATCTTATCCACCCTCTCCTCCTCATCCTGTTCTTGAAGCATCTTCCTCACCTATCTCTACCTCTCCCACACCTGCTTCTCCTTCTATCCCTGTCACATCCTCTCCCACTCCATCCACTTTAGCCATTATTACTGTTCCTCAACCTGCTCCTTCTCTAACTCTTCCACCTATTTCTTAGGCTATTTCTCCAATTTCCTAGCTTCCCCCTCTTCCTATTCCAATCACCTTGCCTACTGTCTCTACTTCTTCCCCCTTTTTGATGCTGACAAAAAGGGGGAGAAGGAATCTGTTTAGTTCTTCTGTTTTTTTTATTCTTGTTGTTATTTCTGTTATGTTTTCATGTATTTCTTTTTATATTTATGTAATTTGAATTCTAACAGTACTTAAAATGATATTAGTTGCACATTTCTACTAAATTTTGATAGTTTGATATTTACTGATGAATATTATTATCTGATGAAATATGATTAGTCTTACACCTGTGTTTTGTCATCATCAAAAAGGAGGAGAATGTTAGATTTCATGTTTTGATAGTAATAAATCAAGTATGTTATGGTTTAGTATGTTGATCATCGATCAAGTGTCAGATAAAATGTCTCTATTTGCTTGAATGTTAGCACTAAGTTTGATCGATAAATTAATAGATAATTCAAATTGTATGAGTTGATCGATCAATTGATGGACCATTATTAACACTGTTTGGTATAGAAGTCTGCAGAAAATAATCGATAACTTGATCGATAATCAGATGATCAAACAATTGATAGATAAAGAGACATAATTCTGGTAAGTATTTATCAATCACATGATTGATAAATAAGTTATTGATGAGAAGATAGATAAATGGTAAAAATCTTCCACTTAAGTTATATTCTATTTCATTCACCATTTATTGATCACTTTATCGATCAGAGATTTATCAATACCCTGATTGAACATCACTTAACAACTCACTGGATTATTGATATATTTTTGTTGAAGGTTGTTGTCTGGATCTTTGATTGATCAGTGATTTATCGATCAAATGATCGATCATCACTATCTCACTGCACCTACTATTTTAAGTTATGTTTTCGATCACCTGATTGATCATGTGATTATCGATGAAATGATCGATCATCCAAACTTCTGAATAGTCTGTTTTCACATAACTTGATCTATCAAACTTTATCCCTGGATTTTTAACTAATTTTTTCAAACAATATTTTATCGATAACTTGATCGATCGATCCTTAATTGATCAACTACTCGAACATTATACAATCTGTGTTTTCATCATAAAATACTTTTCTTGACTTTTTATCAATCAGTTTTTCTATCATTCATTTATCGATAAAGTACTCGATCATTGTTCTTTGAAAATCTATTTCTCTCTCACTCAGCTTTATCGATAACATAATCAATCAAACAGTTTTTGATCACTTGATCGATCATTGACTCATTTCAGTTAACAACAACAAGTTATAGTGATTTTCAAAATTTGTTGAATATTACTCTTCAAGCTTTTCTCAGTCTTCATGTTAATCTTAATTCTCTATTTTAAGGGATTCAAAGCCATAGGTGATCCTAAACCTTTTCCTGCTTAATCATTCAAAAGTCACTCTTTTCATTTATCGATCACTTGATGGATCAATGGTTAATCCATAACTTGATCGATAAATATACTTGTCTGTTTCAAATTCTTTCACTTTAGTTAATCGATAACTTGATCGATCAACCAGTTATCGATCATGACTTCGATCAAGGATGTTCAATTCATGTTTAATGTATCTGGTGATTGATTGACTCCATTTCCAACTGCCATATGAATATCAATTATTATTGCTCGATCAATTATCTTCATAACCTTCATTCTGAAGGAAAACTTATTAGTTTCAAGTGTTGTTACAGAATACGAAGCTCAATGGATATTTAGTAGTCCTTAACCTACTGTGTCAGAAGCATTAATGGCGAATACCGTTACAACTAGGAAAACACGCAACCGAACTTCCAACGGTTAGAAGCTCTTCAGTCTAACGGTTACTTCTCCAACTATAAAAGGTGCAAAGAACATTGAATGAGTCATTGAATACGCGAGCTATCCTCTGATGAAATATTTACTGTTGCATTCAATACTTTGTTTTTCACCAAGCTTCAGTGTTTCATATTCATTTACCCTATGAGAGAGATTGATACACCTATTTTGCTCACTTTCATAGAGTAACTCAAGAGTGTGGACTCTTGAGAGGGATTGTAACCTTACGGGTAGTAAAGGAGAGTGATTGAGGAAATCAATTACTGTACTGAGGTACCAAGTACCCATTTAATCTTGGGATCATAGTGAAAATATCATAGATGTTCTAAGGATTGGATGTAGGTCAAATGGTTAAGATCGAACCAGTATACATCCTGTGTCTTTGCTCTACAGTGAAATCCTTCTAACTCAAAACTCTCTGCTTTTATTTATTTCACTGTTTCAATACACTTAAATTTTTATAGCTTACCCAATTCACCCCCTCTTGAGTAAGACTGCCACTAACATAATTGATATACGAGGCTAAAGGCCTCTTTACAACCTTAGCATAATTGCCTCGTCTTTTCCCAACTCAAATTTTGTTTTAATAATATGATTTATAATATGTATTTATATTTATATGTATCTATCACTTTTTTCATGACATATATGTTGGACATTGGACCCGAGTCTGTCCTTGATGGGCTGGACTACATGATCCAAGAGAGGAGAATCTCTCTAATCAAGAAAATCAATCATAAATCAAAAGCAATTAATGATTGATTAGGAAATATTCAATCAAGCATTATGGACTTAATTGATTGGAGAGAAATCAATCAGATATTAATTGTCGATTGTGAAATTGGAATATTATCTCGCAATAAATAAAGAAGATTGCACCTTCTTGAAATATGGGTCACTCTGGCCCTATAAATAGAAGGTGCCTCCACCCATTTCTCTTTATCCCAACTGTAGAGTTTTTCGGTGTTCTCTTCTCCTCTCTCTGGTGCATCTACCATGCCATTCTTATCAAGACTCTAGTAGTTAAGGTAATGCATGAGCTACCAACATCATGACCTGAAACCGACCCAGTACGTTTGCTTCACCTCTCTCTGTTTATTTCTATCTTTTTCTCTTATTGGCATCAAAACCTGCCTGATCCTATGGCTATGCTTCTTTTGGGTGTGTTTTTTTTTCCGCTGCCATTTTTCCCCCTTCTCTATGGGTCATATGCATGAGAAAAAATTACCTCTTTTATATAGAACATGTGCTTACCTTTTTCTTAGAAAAATTGTTTTAAATGGGTTTTGAAAATTCTTTCTTCTCTGCCCGAAACTAAAGAAATTTTTTTGTCTCATCTTGCTTTCTGCTTATTGCTTTAACTATTGTCAAAGGTTTTTGTTTTTGGTTACTACCTGTGGGAAGTTTTAAGTTTCATAAAGCTCTCTGTTTTTTTTTTGGAATGTCCGAATACAATGAGAGATTGAAACTTTCATATAGTTTTTTGGGAAATTGGGTAAAGCTTTCTCACAAAACTAATAGAAACAACCTTTTTCAATGCTTTTCTTTCACTTGAAAACATTGTCCCATGTTTCTATATCATTGGCCACAACTTTCATGGAAGAGAGATTTTTGGTCTTTGAAATCAAGTCCTTTTGTGTGAACAAAGGACAAAAACATGTAGTTTATGAAAAGATAATTCCAACGACACTAATCCGGTCAAATTGGGTGATTAAAAAAATTAATTAAAATAAAAAAGGGGGAAGAGGTCGATCCACACACTTATGTGGTGTGTGGGGCCCACACCCAAAGCCTAATGGTCAATGTAAAAACACCACTACGCTCATGATCACATGTGAAGTTCAACGGAATGCTGTCTTAAGGTAATGGAGGTTTGCACGATGGCTCGTGTACATCATGCGCTGCCCCTGAGAGTGGGCTTTGCTTGAACTTTCCATTTTTCATGAATTTTTTAAATCCTAGGGTGTTTAGGGGCGCATGATTGTGCACAGGAGATCCTTTTTGGACACAGTTTGATCCAAAAATTCCCTAACTTCAGGAGATTCATATTGATATAAATGTTGAACATTTTCTCAAACAATGTGCGTGTTTTTATTGCATTTATCATTTTTTAACCATTTTTAGGTTTTTCTCCCTATTTATTTATTTATTTTAAAAAACATCTCCTAATTGAAAATTCAACGTAATCAATGAGTTATAGGTAAGTCTGGCTAGTCACGATTCTAAGACTTTCCTCTCTTATTCTCCATTGTTTGATAATGAAATTGATGATAAGAAAAGTGGAGAAGCATGGAGCACCAACAAAAAGGTGAAAACTCTGTCTACTCAAGGCTTTAATATCCCTAAGGATATATAAGGTGATAAGAAGGAGCCCTTGCCCATCAAAGCCACCAATGAAGAGGTGGATAGAAAAACCGACAAAGAATTGATCAAGAAAGTGGCAAAGAGGGATGCCTATGACTATGAATATGTAGGAAATCTGCATGATGCCCTATGCTAATACGCCCCAAGTGTCACACCCTGATAATTTTATCCTAATTGATGAATGATTTGAGACTGACTAAGGTCAAGTAGTATAGTAGACTGGTAGAAGATCTAAGCTATGAGGAAAAATCAGGATAGGAACATAACGATTATTTTTGAAAAGATCGGTCAAGAAAGGGCAGTATTGAAAATAATGTCCAAAATTCCTGAAAATTCCCAGAAAATCATGAAAAATAGAAAGGAGGGTACAGAATAATGTTTAAGGCCTAGAAGGTGAATATAGGATAAAAAATAATTTATCAGGGAATTATTTGTAATTATTGGAATTTTTGGTTAATTAAGGAAAATTAGCCAATTTCCATTATTTAAAATATATGGTAGCCTAAAAAATTCAAGGAAAAATAGGGATAAATTATGTGACATATTATCCTAATTTATAAAATTACTTCCCACCTTTGGAAGTACAGAGGTTAGCTTAAAGAATATTTATTACCGAATTATTATCGGTAGAATACTGATTTTTGATGGAATAAAATTTAGAAAATTATAGAGGGAGGTAAAACTTGATAAAAATCATGCAATATCCTTAGAATGAGAGGAATTTAAGGAGGTGTTGAAATCAACATTTTGTGATAGTAAATTGGACAGGATTGTTGGAAAATTGGACCGAAAATACACAAATAATCAGTGGATTGCACTGAATATTGGATGATTCATTTTTCTTCCAATTTTGAGAGTAATAATTTGGCCAAAATAAGGGGGGAAGGACAAGGTTGGAATTTTCTAAATTGTTCAAGGGCATAAAGGGAAATAAGAGACAAAACATTAAAATAATATTTTTTACCACATGAAAATCACATGGTGAATAGGTGTCCTTCCATGTGTCATGATCTCAAGGCTTATGCTCTAAGATTTGTCCATGTGTAAAGTGAAAAAAATGGACGGCCGAGATCGCATCTTTTTCTCCAAGGGCATTCTTGGTATTTTGAAAAATTCAAGCCTATAAATACCCCCCTCACCCTTCATAATTCAGCCAAGATGGTTTCCTAGAGAGGGAATGTTTTGCTCTTAAGTTCTAGGAGAGAGAAGGAAAGAAAGAAGAGAGAGAAAGGGAGAAAGAAAGGTTAAACACCTCTAATCGCCGATTAAAAGCTAATTAAGGTATGTTTACCTCTCTAAGTGTTAATTATTTTTAGTTAATGATTTATTTGAGGAAGATTAGGATTAATTACCTTGATTAATTATGGTTTAGTGATAGCTAAGATTAATCATGTTATTTGATTAAAGATTAGTATGTAATTAAGGTTAGCTACTTGATTAATTAATGACTAGTGATTAGTTATGCTAATTGAAGGATGATTAATTATGATTAATCATGTTGATTAAGGAGTGATTAAGGGTTAATCATGTTGATTAGAGAACGATTAATGGTTAATCCATAAGGGATTAATGACTTAATCTTAGAGGATTATGTTGTATTAATGACTATGTGACTTGAGGACCTTAATTAAATATTGAATTAAGGATTAAGGGTTAGTGATTAACCAAGAAAGCATGATTAATCATGGATTAAGGAAGAATTCTAAGACCTTAATTGAGGATTAAGGCTTGGTCAAACCAAAGTCAAAGGATTAGGAAAGGTATATAGAAGTTATAAATTGAAAGGAACAAGGGTATTATTATATTGAGAAAGAATTGTATACTGGATATGGAATTTACCATACCCTTACTGTATGGTTGATAGTCAATTTTCTGGAAACCTATGAGGACCTCAAGTAAGGAAAACAAGGAGGAAACATTAAGCATGGAATCGAGGTAGCGTGAACTTACAATTATTTTGTTGACTTGCATTTGGTGTTTCTACTATGTGTGTTTGTGTGCCATGAGAATGTTTATGCACAGATGATGTGAACTCCTTGCAATGTATGCCTTGGCTCTTCCATGATTGAGTTTTGACTGGAATCATTATATGCTCCATGATGATGACATGGATACAGAATGGTTATGGCATGGCATAATGACTAGCAATGTTATTTTATTGCATGTAGCATGACATCTTATGCATGTTAACCTGATGGTTGTATGTTCAATGCTACTGGGATTTCTATGAAATCTCATTCCTCCTATAACATGATATCCTAGGTGCCACCACTTCCAAGGAGAAGGGAAAAGAAGTAATCATGGCTTGAGGAAATTATGATCTATGTATTGTATTATATGGTTTTAAACCTTTCTTTTCAAAGCCATGTAAGCATATTCTGAGCATGATCACATGACATGATAACCTTTTTGGATGTATATTAATGGTAGAGTAGCTTTATATGCGAGTATGGTATGCTTATGGTGAAAAACGAAATGGTGCTAAAATTAGTGAAAAAGGGGGATAAAAATGGTCTAAATTTGACCAAACTTTGACCAATTAAGACCCTAGTCAAATGGTTGACTTTTCCCCTGAAATTTGGCATGCAAATAGATCTTATTTTTTCCTTTAAAATGAGTGGTAAAGCATCACAATCGGAGCTTTGTACAAGAAGTTATGCCTTTCCGTAGTTAGGCAAAAATCCTGGAAAATAGAAAAATGACCAAATGAACAGTACTTTTTGAAATTAAAATCGGATGCATTTCTGATTAAATTGGAACCTGAGGTCATTTTTCCTTGATAGATGATGTTAAGAGCTTCGAGTGAGACTTGGAACGACCTTGTTTCGATTTTTCTAGAATTAGTTATGATTTTCCAAAGTTATACCAAGTTTAAGGTTACAGTGAATAGTAATGCGGAAAAAGAATTTTTTAAACTCAGATTTTTCAACCCGGTAACCTGAAATTGTGCTTCTGAATATCTTAACTTGGCATAATATAAGGATGCAAACATAAGGTGTTACACCAAGTATCACAAACCATAGCAATGCTGTGTTTTATGCGGATATTATAACCCAATAATGTAAGGCACTGGTTAGACGAGGCACCAATTTCAACACAAACTTTGGGAAGGCTGTTATTACTAAGCACCTTGAAAATGTTCCCGTAAAACATAGAGAGATTTTGTTCAATCATACTTTCGACCTTTAAATCCTAATTGTGCTTGTTAAGTACCTTTTTTTAATTAAACTTTGTTATGTTTCTTTTTGACTGTTAAGAGAATGTGAACCTTACTGCATTTTTTTGGGTGCTTTGTATTAATAATATTTTATCTTAATTGCTTTATGATTTAGCCCAATTATTCTATATTATTTCATATCATTTTAAGGGTATTTATCATAGATTTTGGCTCCTTTTGATGATAATTGTGCTTAATTTAGATTAAGAGTCCTTGCTTTGAGTTAGTGTCTTTTTGAGGTTAAGATTGTCATAATTGGTTATTAATTGTATTAAGTTGATTTCTAGGACAATTGATGCTTCAAATTGTTGCTTTTTATTGTAGGACAATTGAGAATTGGAGCCAAGATCAAAGACCAAAGGATGACACAACACAAGATCAGAGTATCAGCACTAATAGAGTTCACCACGGCGAAGAGAATCTTCGCCGGAGCGCCAAATTGAAATCTCACCAGTAATCTCTCGGGCAGAGTTCGCCGCGGCCAACTTACAGCTTCACCGCGGCGAAATCACAAGATTAGGCGGAGCTCCTCTCGGGCATTCTTCGCCGCGGCGAACTCTTCGTATCAGCAACGCCAGATCCGGATCAGAACGCGAAAATGGAGCTTCTAATCATATGATCCGACCTAGATGGACCCCTAAAACCCTTAGAAACCCTATTTTCGACCATACACTCCATTCCATCTCCTACAACACCTCTATTCTCCCATCCTCTTGCCTCTCCATCTCCATCTTCTTCCCTATCCATTTCCTTCATCTTTCCTTCACTCCATCTCATTTCCTTCCACTCCCAGCTACCATGGCCGACGGATTCACTTCAGTTGGAGCTTTTCTTGAAGCTATGGAGGGCTAGGGTTTATCAACTCTTGAAGATGGTGGAGTAGCATGAGTTCCTAAGCTTCAAAGGGGAGTTTAGTTTCAGTTTGCAATTCTTAGCTATGATTTATGGCTTTCTAGGTCTAGGAGTTGTAATTTCTTAGTTAGGGACTTGGGACTGATACTGTAATTATTGGTTAATGATTACATCTGTAATTTGGATTGATTGATGTTGAACTTTGTGCTTAAATATATGTAGTTGCATATATGCTTATTGTAACTCTCATGATTCTCTCTTATCTTGCATGGTTATGTTTTGATACTGAGTTGATTTTGTGTTACATTGAGCTAATTGCATGATCATTCCAGAATTACACATTAGGGAAGCTTAACAAAGTTTTCATTAATGAGTTATTAATGTAAGCTTTGGACTCAATGAGTTATTGAGGTTGTTATTAAGAAAACCTAATGATTTGTGGAATTCCCAATATTTTAAGTGAACTATGATTGCTATCAAAACCATTTTCAAGAGATTTCCTATCATTCATTTCCATTCCATCATTATTATCCTAAAATACCAAAAATATAGTATCTTAGGTTTGTTTTCATTGCATTTAGTTTAGGCTCTATTCATTTAAATCTTAAAAACCCAAAACCCCATTTCATTGCATTGCATGGCATTTAGTCTAGCTTAGGTAATTAATAAAGGCTCCCAAAAGTGAAACGACCCGAGTTTGCACTATACTGCATAGCTTGGATTTATTTTTGATTGAGAACCCCAAGGCAAATGACAGAAAGGCTCTCTTTCAAGTGGCGCCGTTGCCGGGGAGCCATTAAGTTGGTTCCTTAGGCTAGTTAATTGTCAACTTTGGTTGATTGGGGTTTTGTGAGCCTCTTAGGTTACATTTTTACATTGTGCATAATAGGTTTTGCATTGCATAAAATTTTGAGATATACAAACAAAGATCTTGATTTTCTTCCCTTTTCATACTTTACATTCTGCATAAATCACTGTTTATGAGTTGTCTGTGAACTTTCGCCGCGGCTAACTCTTTGATTCACCGCGGCCATCTTGCAGGATTTTTGCGAGAATCCCTCTCGGGACACCTTCGCCGCGGCCAACTCTCTATTTCGCCGCGGCGTAACCTGCATTTTAAATTAAGAACTCTTTAGGAATTAATCATTTTGCTTTCTTATGGCTTGGTTTAGTAATAACTTAGGTCCATCTGATCACCCTTCCTCATTTGTAGGTGACAATACTCTGATGGGTGATAATTCTTCTCAAAGGCTTGATGCTATACAACAGGAAATGGATCTTCTTCTGGCACACATGGATCATAGAGAACAGGATGGGACCCATCAAAGACATGATACCTCTTATCCAAACCATAACTATGGCAATGATTGGATGAATAACCCTCCACATTTTCCTTGCCATACCTCTTCATTCCATTCATACACAAACCAACATCCACTATTAGGACAACATTATGACCTATTACCTCCACCATACAATCCACACTTTGAACACTTTCCTTCACATCATCCGTATCATGAGCCAAACATTCCATCACATGAACCCGACCACCAATACCCTTCCTCATCTCACCAACCATCACCGTCATTCCATCCATGTCCCACTTCATATCTTGAACCATTCTCACCATATAATTCCCCCTTTGAACCATCTCCTTCGCCAAATGACTGCCACCACCAACCCTTGTCCCAATCCATGTACCAACCCTTTCCCCAATCTCATGATCATGAATTCAGTGAACCTGACCCATTTCTCACTATTCCTAAGAATGACCAGATACGATTTTTAAGAGAAGCTTATGACCGCTTGAATTCATACTACCATGGATTACTTAAGAGGTAGAAATATTTGGAATTTCGAAGGAATCAGAGGAAGAGTTAGAAGAATGTCAAAGTGCATTAGGAAAGTTCTTGAGTGATATAGCGCAAATTGAATCTGGGATGGGGAAGGATGAATCAAAGTGTCCAAATTCACTGATGCAAGAGGTTGAGATGAAGCAAGAACATCCACAAACTCACAAGGACTCGTGCCATACATCAGGTAATATTGCTCCTCTTCTTGAGGAGATTGACCCTTGTGCTAAAACTACTATTCCTGTTGAAGTTATTGATGATGTGAGTGATAATGAGGTGGATGAGGAAATCATAGTTGAATCCCCTCATATGTTCCAAAATGAAAATTCTCACTTGAACACTTCTAATAGTAGTTGTTTAGTTGATGATATTGCTTGCACTGTCACTGCTTCTTTACGTGAAGAACATGCTTCTCTTTCTAGTGCTAGATTGGATGGTGAAACTAATTCTGATTTGAATGAACCTTTATCTTGTTCTTGCAATGCTCATACTATATGCATGGATTGCATTGATAACAAAAATGATATACTTGTTGAGTGGCAAAAGCAGAACTTTGGTAAAGTGTGTGCATCACCTTCTAGTACTGAAAGTGCTGAAAATATAAAGCATGATGTTGATGTGAATTGCCTAGAAGATGATTTTGTGGAAAAATGTGAACCTTACCATTGCCTTAAGAATCAAATTCATGATAATCCCATTGAGTTAGTAGCTTCTAATAATGTTGAGAAAGGCTTTAAAGTTTTAATTGATAAAATCATGAATATCAATAAGTCTTTCCAACAAGTTTTATCTTGTGATTTACCTCCTGATTTATCTTGCATTGTAAATAGTAGTTTGCATAAATCATTTTGTTCTTTCTTTTCTTCCCTTTCAAACACTACCTCTTGTGAATGTGATAGTGATGTACTGTACTCTAACAACTGTCAGTTGGATTCTTCAGCTTCCACTTCACATGAGCTTGAGTGTTTCAAAAATTTAAATAAAAATTTGACTCCTACTGAGGGGAGTACTATTGATTTCCTTGGTTGTGATAGTTACTTGGAGAGATTAACTTCTAAGTTGTCTTTATTTCATTTTTATCCTCTTCATGTTTCTATTTCTGGATGTGGTACTGCTGTTGCTTGCTTGCAGGACTCCACACCACCACTACTAAGGAAGATCAATAATGGAGAAGTGAGCATATGGAAGAAATGCATGTTTCTCATCCGAGATAAGAACTTCTCCTACAAGAGTTTGAAGAGATTTCGTTCTAAAGGTTGTCCCTTTCCTTCCTTAACTCTTATCTTTTGAATTATTTGCTTATTTTGTGAGATAAGTGTGGGGGAGGGACATACCCAGTAGTAAAAGTAGTTTGTTTTCTTTTCTTTTCTTTTCCTCCCTTTTTGGTTTTGGTTTCTCTTGTTTAGGGTTACACTCGAGTTTTGCATTGGGGACAATGCAAGATTTAAGTGTGGGGAAGAGATTGATATTCATTGATTGTGTTGTGTTTTCCTATGTTTATTGAAAATCTGGTTTCTAAAAAAAAAAATTTCAAAATTTTGATTGATTTTTAAACTTAATTTGAACATTTTAAGTCAAAATTTTCAAAAATTTTTGCTTCAATTAACTTACACTTGAATTTATGTATTCTTGGACGTTAGTAAATGTATATGAACTTGTATTGATACTCATGAGAATTGCTATTTGTTCAAAGTTGATTGTTTTAGTTTCATTGGTCACAATTCTTCAAGCTTGCTTTTATATTGATTGAGTTAATGCATTGTGATTAATCTGGAGTACAATTAATCTTTGTGCATGAGCATTTGAGATTTAGCCTTGTTGGAAGATTCTTTGAGCCTAATTTTCATTCACAGTGAGTTGCATCCACTTACATTTTCCACTTTCTAGAACTTGTTCTAATTCTTAATCAAGACTTAGTTGCATTAATGTGATGAGCATGATAGAGGCATTCTTTTCTAAACCCTTATATTCCAAACACAAACCCACATGATTTTATCCATTGCTAACCATTTGAGCCTTCATTTTTTTTCAAGTGCCAAGAGATGTATTATACATTCAAGTTTCCAACATTTTTACTATTCTATTCATGATGTGTTAAACTTTGTCTTCTTGGGTTTTGAATTGCAAAAAAAAAAAAACAGAGAAAAGAGAAATAGAAAAAGGCAAAGAAATAGAAGAAAATGTTTAAGAAAAGCCAAAGAAAGAAAGATCAGAATAAATGGTACCAAAAGAACAAAAATTTTGAAATAAGGCAATTCATTGGTGGTTTGAAGAACAAAGTTGTGCTTTTAGAGAAATAGAGTAAATAGTAGTTGGAAACCTTTTCTAAAATGCTTGGTGATTAATCATTTCATATCTGTTCACCTCATCTTATTTCATTTAACCCTTCCCATTATCATAACCTTAAAAGTCCTCTTGATCATTGCATTTGTGCATTAAAAGTGGAGAGGTAGGATTTTAACAAGCTTATGGCAAAGTGGTTGATTAAGTGGATTTGAGAGAAAATTACCCCAACTTAGTAAGTAGAGTGAAACAATTTATATCTTGAGTGTTTTCTCTTTTGCTCATTCCCATTGCATTGATTGTACTCTACTTTAATCCCTTTTCATTAACCTAGATCACTATGGATGCTTATTTGAAGAGTTGGATTAATGGCACTACTGCTTTCTTACTTTGAATTCATAGGGGTTCCCATTTGTATCAATACTATTCTCTTGCTTCAGTTTTGTATTGCCTTTGTCCAGGAGTACAAAGGTTTAAGTGTGGGGGATTTGATTTAGCCCAATTATTCTATGTTATTTCATATCATTTTAAGGGTATTTATCATAGATTTTGGCTCCTTTTGATGATAATTGTGCTTAATTTAGATTAAGAGTCCTTGCTTTGAGTTAGTGTCTTTTTGAGGTTAAGATTGTCATAATTGGTTATTAATTGTATTAAGTTGATTTCTAGGACAATTGATGCTTCAAATTGTTGCTTTTTATTGTAGGACAATTGAGAATTGGAGCCAAGATCAAAGACCAAAGGATGACACAACACAAGATCAGAGTATCAGCACTAATAGAGTTCACCGTGGCGAAGAGAATCTTCGCCGCGGCGCCAAATTGAAATCTCACCAGTAATCTCTCGGGCAGAGTTCGTCGCGGCTAACTTACAGCTTCGCCGCGGCGAAATCACAAGATTAGGTGGAACTCCTCTCGGGCATTCTTCGCTGCGGCGAACTCTTCGTATCAGCAACGCCAGATCCGGATCAGAACGCGAAAATGGAGCTTCTAATCATATGATCCGACCCAGATGGACCCCTAAAACCCTTAGAAACCCTATTTTCGACCATACACTCCATTCCATCTCCTACAACACCTCTATTCTCCCATCCTCTTGCCTCTCCATCTCCATCTTCTTCCCTATCCATTTCCTTCATCTTTCTTTCACTCCATCTCATTTCCTTCCACTCCCAGCTACCATGGCTGACGGATTCACTTCAGTTGGAGCTTTTCTTGAAGCTATGGAGGGCTAGGGTTTATCAACTCTTGAAGATGGTGGAGTAGCATGAGTTCCTAAGCTTCAAAGGGGAGTTTAGTTTCAGTTTGCAATTCTTAGCTATGATTTATGGCTTTCTAGGTCTAGGAGTTGTAATTTCTTAGTTAGGGACTTGGGACTGATACTGTAATTATTGGTTAATGATTACATCTGTAATTTGGATTGATTGATGTTGAACTTTGTGCTTAAATATATGTAGTTGCATATATGCTTATTGTAACTCTCATGATTCTCTCTTATCTTGCATGGTTATGTTTTGATACTGAGTTGATTTTATGTTACATTGAGCCAATTGCATGATCATTCCAGAATTACACATTAGGGAAGCTTAACAAAGTTTTCATTAATGAGTTATTAATGTAAGCTTTGGACTCAATGAGTTATTGAGGTTGTTATTAAGAAAACCTAATGATTTGTGGAATTCCTAATATTTTAAGTGAACTATGATTGCTATCAAAACCATTTTCAAGAGATTTCCTATCATTCATTTCCATTCCATCATTATTATCTTAAAATACCAAAAATATAGTATCTTAGGTTTTTTTTCATTGCATTTAGTTTAGGCTCTATTCATTTAAATCTTAAAAACCCAAAACCCCATTTCATTGCATTGCATGGCATTTAGTCTAGCTTAGGTAATTAATAAAGGCTCCCAAAAGTGAAATGACCCGAGTTTGCACTATACTGCATAGCTTGGATTTATTTTTGATTGAGAACCCCAAGGCGAATGACAGAAAGGCGAACGACAGAAAGGCTCTCTTTCACTTTAATTAAGTGGAAGCTACTTTCAGATTGTGAAATCTAAATGCCTAATCCAAGGGATAAGTTCGAATAAACAACCCATGAGGAGATGAAAGGAGAACTAACATGAGTAAGATGGAAGCCAACTTAGTTGACTCTTGATTGCGAAATTGGCAATCCTTTCATTCAATTACTATTGGTCTTCTTTAAACATGGATTTTTGTATGCCAGTGAATTAAGTACATAATTATCTATGTAACAGTGATATGTCACAAATGGCCATAAAGTCCATAATAGCTGAGCTAAACAAAGATAACTACGATATGTGGCTCTGTGAAATCTCCTATGTCCTGGAGGAATAAGATGTTATGGATGTCTTATCAATTGTGCTCCAGCAACCTGATGTTGCAGCATCACAAAGGGAACAAGAGGCACATATTGCTTGGAAATGAAAGAATAGGATCGCACGTGTGACCATGCTGAGTGCCATGGCAGATGACATTATGTGTGAGTTCGAAGATTATGCGATTGCCCAGGCCATGTAGATAGCCTTGAAGGATAAGTTTGATGGCACTTCCACTACCAAACTAAGAAGGCTTACCATTAAGTTCGACACATACAAGCTAAGGCCTAACATACCCGTTAAGCAATACTTCAAGGACATGTTGAACATGATTCGAAAACTGAAAGAGGCAGGGCATGCTCTTTCTAATGAGCAACAAGTCCAGGCCGTTATAAGATCACTTCTAGCAAGTTAGGAGCATATGAAGGTCAACCTCTCACACAATAAGAGCATAGTAACCTTCACAGATGTGGCACACTACATCAAACTTGAGGATGAAATGCTGGAGGCTGCGAAGTCCACCAACGAAATGTACTTAGCTGAAGGCAAGGAGAGTTCATCCTCCAAAAGTCAAACACAGAAAGGAAGAGGTGCCACATCTTGGAAAATTTCATCTGGACATAGAAAGTTAAAAATATGAATGAGGGGCAATATAGAAAGTAAACAGAGGGATGAAACAACTTTTGATATGAAACCTTGGTAGGGTCGTCACTAGTATCTTAGGAATTATCGGTCTAGGAAGGGCAAAACGAAAAAATTCGAGAAAAATTCTAAAAAATTGTGGAAAAATAGTAAAAAGGTGAATTAGAGGTTTTGAAACCTCAATGGAAGCCCTAAAGGTGAAAATTATGTAAACATGAATTATTACAGAATTTCCTAAACACAGGTTTTTCGGGAAAGCAGTGGAAAATGGGAGGGAAATAATTATTTTAAATAGTTAGAGGCCTCAATAATTCTAGAAAAAATATGGATTAATTATCTAAATATTTTTTTGAATTTATAAAATTGGTCTTAGGCCTTGGAAGCACAGGAATTAATTTTTAGGAATTTATTTCTCACAGTTTTACCGATAGAGGCCTAATTCGAAAAAATTCAAATAAATAATTAGAGGCAAAGAAAAATTCTAAAAATTTTCTAATCATATCATTATATTAAAAGAGGATTTTTTATGAAGACAAATGAATTTTTGGAGGCCTAAAAAAATTATGAAATGTTACTAGTGAATGGTAATTGATAAAGTTTCAAAATGGTTTAAGATTGTGATTCGGTCTGTGAGCCATCTTTTTGGGCCATCCTAAACCATAAGTGGGCCCCACATTAGGCCTAGAGAAGGCCTAATTTAGTGCAAAATCTAGAGCCTTCAATTAAATTGAAATAAAATCCAATTTTCACACAGAAATCTTAGAATATTCTATGCTAAAGACACTTGGCATGATCTAAACTTCTTCAACACTTGATGGCAACCAAGTGCCCCTCTTAGGTGGCACTTTACACGTCCAAGAGAGGGGGGAGAGTGGCAGATTTGTTGGTTTATAAATAACCCTCCTAAAATAAGTGGAAAATTAGAAAAACTTCGGGAAGTTCTGTCCAACCATTTTCTTGACCTGAAAACCAAAAATTGTGAGTGCTTTAGGACAAAAATTAGCAAGTTTTGGTCAAGGATTCATCAAGGAATGTCTAAACCTCATTATGGTTAAGATTAGAGCTTGTTTTGGTTAAGTTTTTAAATGGAAATTCAAGGGGAAATGCTGTGAAATTTCAGTCTGAATGCTTATACCTTAGGGAAGATTGGAAACTTTAAAAATGATGTGGAATAAGATGGTTAAGTGGTGTTTGGGTTGATTTTTGGAAGCAAACCAATTTAGGTTTCTTTATACATCAATTCG
The DNA here is from genome assembly GCF_004799145.2 of Neltuma alba. Lineage (NCBI taxonomy): Eukaryota > Viridiplantae > Streptophyta > Magnoliopsida > Fabales > Fabaceae > Neltuma > Neltuma alba. The sequence goes on along the minus strand of NW_021636590.1, from coordinate 48,128 downwards.
GCCAAGGGAGAATCTTGGGGCAGAAGTTTATTTCACCTTGATTTGATGATTCTAGTGAGTTTAAAATGTGTTTTTGTGTAGGGAAATACAAAAGGGAAGTGTTTAAATCATTAGAATCAAAAATGAAATTTTTAGAACCCTATATACCCCTATTCAGCCACGACAGTTTGAAAGGGAAGGAGTTTGATTTTCAAAATCTAATTGGATATATAAATTCTACATGAAAAATTGTGTAAAAATGAGCCAAGAAGTTATTGAAATCAAAAGAGGAACAATTTTGTTAAAAATCAAAGAAAAAGGGGAAATTAAGAGAGTTTAAGATTAAATGTTATGTTCAAGTTGAATAATTATTAATGTAGCTTGTATTTATGCTTGGATTAATAGACTTTGAGGAGAGGAAACAGGGAGAATCATATTCCCTTAAGGAGACCGAATTATACAAGGGCTAAGAGGTAGCATTGAATTATAATTTGATTGTTTATCTTGCTTGTTTAATGTGATTATGTTGATTGCTTGAATTGGGGAACTTATATGTGGTAATTATTGTTTTGATGACATTTGATTATGCTTTGGCAGAATGCATAGAAACATGTCAATGTGAAAATGTTGATGTTTCTCTTTTGGCATTATGCAAAATATGATTTTATATGATTTGAGGATGCCTTGAAGTTTTATAACATGTCACATTATGCCTTGCTTGATTTACATGATAATTATAGTTCATTGCTACTGAGATTTTTATAAAATCTCATTCCCTCCTATGTTAAATGATATCAATAGGGAGTAGACCAAGTATGGACAGGGGCAAAAATTGGTGTTGAGCTAGAGGGGTCATGAAAACCTTGTAACAATGTATCAAGTTCTGTCGTATTTTGTGGAGTTTTGCTATAAGTATGTAATGAATTATGGATATTAAATACTTTGATATTATGTAAATTATAATGTCGTATGATGGTTTAAAATCATAGTTTGGGTTGTCGGAGTAGAAGGTAAATAGAAAAAGAAAAGGAAAATTTTAACAAGTTTTGGTTAAGGGATAAAAATGCCCTACAAAGAGGCAATTTTGTGTCACATAAAATAATGAGCAAATAGATGAATCTGGACTTGAAATTACTATATAGTAAGGAAATAAAGGAGGCGTGACACATTTTGGTATCAGAGCAAAGGTTTTGGCTCTATATAGTTGCACTATACTAATTGATATGTGTTGTGAAATGTGATTGAATGTTTATATTGGTTGTGACCTATTGTTTGTGAATTGGATTGCTCTAGTTGGATTGTGTATTATAAATTGAGTTAAGTGCAAGAAAGAAAATGCCCTGCTACAAGAATAGCAACTCTGAGAGAGAGTAAACCAAAGGATGCTAGAAGAGCCATACCCGAAGTGGTACCATCCACATATCAAAGACCCTAATGATCCTACTCCGCCCCTAAGGTACTATCAGTTACTAAGTGAAATAGAGGACATCTACTTTGAAGAGGACTCTAATGATATCATAGAGCTCAAGGAGGGTGACGCCTAAAGTGTTATGAGGCCTAGGCCTAACCTAAACGAAGCGAGTTCTAGTGTGATCAGGGCAGTACCAATTAGAGCAGTAAAGCCTACATAGATTAAAGCTAAAGACCTGCTAGTTAAGAAGGGGCCCCTACTAGTAAAGAAAGACTTCAAAGGGTATGACAACTATTTTAGAGAATTTGTAGAGCTAGGCAGACATATCAATCATACCCAGAATCAGTATGCTACCATCTATCTAGATTACTTCTTCTACTTGAGACTGCTACACAACAAAGCACTAAAGGAGGCTACTATATTTTTGGATTTTTGATAAAATGATGGAATGGAAATGGATGATAGGAAACCTCTTAAAAATGTTTTTGATAGCGATCATAGTTTACTTAAGATATTGGAAGTTTCATAAAACCATTAGGTTTTCTTGAATAACAATCTCAATTATTCATTGAGTCTAATATTTAAATCAATGAACTTTATTAATGAAAACATTATTAAGCTCTCCTAATGTGCAATTTGAGAATGATCAATACAACCCAAAATCAACTCAATATCAAAATATAACCATGCAAGATAAGAGAGAAACAAGAGAGCTACAAGGAAACATATATGTAACCTCATATATTAAAACACAAAATTCAACATTAACCAATCCAAACTACAAATATAAACCATTAAACAATGATTACAGCAACAATCCAAGTGTCTAACTAAGAATTACAAATCCTAGACCTAGGAAACCATAAATACATAGCTAAAAACTAAAGATTAAAGCTAAACTCCCTTTTGAAACTTGGAAACTCATGCCACTCCACTATTTTCAAGAGGGTGGAACTCTAGCTCTCCATAGCATCAATAATAGCTCTAATCAGAGTGAAATCTTCAGCTATAGCAGCTAGTAGTAGAAGGAAATGAGGTGGGATGAAGAAAAAGTGAAGAAAATAGATGGGAAAGAAAGGGGAGATGGGAAGGCAAGAAAATGAGAAAATAGAGGTGTTGGAGATGAGAGAATGGAGTGATAGGTCAAAAATAGCATTTCTAAGCGTTTAAGGAGTCAATCTAGGTCTAATCATATGAGTATATGCTCTATTTTTGCATCCTAGATCTGAATCTGACGTTACTAAGATGAGAAAGTTAGTTACGGCAAACTATTCCAGAATAGTCATTGATGCACATTTTCAGACTTTGTCTCGGTGCAGCATTTCCTTAGCTACAGCCAACAATTCCATATTCAATATTTTGAATTCTCATGTTATGTAATGCTTTAGTCTTCAAGCTTGGCTTTGTGGAATTCTAGATAACACTGTCTAGATTATTCAATTTTAGGATATTTTAGGTGTATTTATAAAGCAAAAATATGACCCTTCTCCCCTCCATTGTGGCACCATTTTCTGCCATATAACGGGCCATGTGTCCCTCATCACATGTCTCAAATTTTCAGATCAAGCCAAGTTTCCTTCTTCTTGATTTTTCTTTTGATTTTTGTGCTTGAATTGGGTTTAATCTCTTTGGCAAAAAGGAGTGTGGGCTTCACGAAATTTCTGGGCCTTTTTAGCCCAATATTAAGCCCAAAAATGATTTAAAAAGAGAGAAGAAGTATGGCTCAATCATAAATATCAATTTCTAACTAAAACTCACTATTTTGGTTACTATTTTCAAAAATAATTCTGAACCTCCAAAATTTCATTTCTCTTCATCAAAAACTCCTTTTAAATATAGAAAAATCTGTGAAAAATTTTAGAATTTATCTCAACCTCTAACTATTTATTTTGAATTTTCTTTGAGATAGGCTTTACTAAAAAGATTTTGATAATAAATATTCTAAAATTAATTGCTGTACTTTTAGGGCCTGAAATTAATTTTATAAATTCAAATAAATCCTTAAATAATTTTTTTATATTTTTTCAGGAATTATTGAGGGTTCTATGTAATTAAAATAATTATTTTTGCTCAATTTTTACTATTTTTTCCAATAAACCTCTATTTTCCAGAAATTCTGTAATAAGCTATTTTCATATTATTTCACTTCCAGAGCCTCAAATCAGATTCTAAAACTTCTAATTTACCATTTTTCTATTTTTTGGAAATTTTATAGAATTTTTCTCAAATTTTTTCTATTTTGCCCTTCCTAGACCGTTAATTTTGAAAATATCAATCCAAACCCTTTCTGGATTTTATATTATGCCTCACACCTTCAGCCAGTCTACTTTTCCTATTAACTCAACTTAATTTTTCATACCCATTATCAGGTTAACTTTTGTGGGATGTAACAATTCATTATTTCCATGATTCTAGGAGGATTGTGGGAGACCAAATCGGATTTGATTGAACCCTATTTTCCACTATATATGTAATCAAATTCCTTTGAATAAAATATCACTTTCCACTACTCAAAGTTTCACATATAAATTGATAAAATTAGGTCATAAGATGACAAGTTATAAACTCAATAAATCGATATAACCTTTGTCAGCCAAAAATAAATAAATAAATAAATAATCAATGTAACTATGACACCCTGTTGGCATGTAGGACAAAAGGAAGATTTCTTTTATTTTTATTTTCAAAAAGTTTCCTCAAGTTTTCTTTTCATAATTTGTTTACTTAATTGTATGCCAATATTATAACTCATATAATAAACAGTGAGATCCATATGATAATATTAAAAAAAAAAGGAAAAAATAAAAATTTGCACCATATAACCGAAAATGATGGACAACAAACTGAACTTGTTAAAATGTCTTCTTGCTACCATAGCATGGAGGTCCTGTGGTTGCACAAGAACACAACACGCATAACATTTACTATCATCACAAAAGGAATGCTAATGCAAATTATACAGCTTTTCCCTTTCCAAATCATTCAATTTAGCCTAATTAAAAGTTATTGATTCAAAATGAAATTTGTTTCATAAGCCCTTTATACAATGTGCATAGAAACCAATCAAACTCAGAGACCATAGTTCAAGAAGCAAGGATAAGGATTTATTCCAGAATCACATGCATAGTAAAAAGGTAAAGATAAGGAAAAGTCTTTTGCCCCCAATAGCGAAAGGTGATATGTAAGAAATCTCCATCATTCCCCCCAATAAAGTTGTATTTCTATTAGTCCTTTCACCAGTTTAAAAGACATTAAGTTGACATCAGTAGTTTATGAACATTATTAGCTAGATAGAAACTACATGCCAATAGAAAGCAATCCACTTTTCACAGTATGAAGCATACAAATTATGAAGGAAAGTAGAAACTATATTGGAACGTAAGTATGATTTTCCTTCAAAAAAAAAAAAGAAACAACACACCTCGGATCCAAACAGAGTTGGTAAAGACAACCTCCCTTGAACAACATGCAAATAAAAATCACTGATTAGTTGTCAAGGCCTTGCATACATAAATTGGTAGCTTTCCCTGTCAAATCCAAAATAGCCATCACTTTAAAGAAGTTCCAAAAGCAAGCCATCAAATTAATAAGTTTTACCTTGCGGTCCATCTCGCGTATTGGCAAGGATCAGTATGCTCATAATGCACATAAGCTTGATTTTGCAGATGGTTCTCCATAAAAGTTAAGTGTAAATGACCTAGGTGAAGACGGTTAAAAGCATTTATGGAAATCGTACTTTGAGACTTTGAGATAGCTGACAGAGGAACTTCTATAAACCAATGACTATTCCATCATTTCTAGTAGTCATCCAAGTGCTCTGGCTAAGAATTCCTAGCAAAGAGTTCAATCGATAGCTTGGCAAAACCCAAGCTTTGAGTGAAGTTCTAAGCTTGCCTTACTAATTACCAACAGCTTTTGAGTCAGGCCGATGAAACACTTCACTTTTAAGCTTCAAGAGAATGCGCTTGCATTTGCTTCTGATTGCTCGAGTTGGAAGACCTAGATTGTACCATAAATAAAGAAGAATCGACCTGTGTCGATAGAAGGTAGCTTAATGCCCGCTATTTTAAGACATGATGCCACTGGTAAGAGATGCTGAAATTTATCCCAACCCATTCTCATCAACAAAATAAGCCATGCATCTCCATTGAAGGGTTTGTTTACCTTCGTCCACACCAAAGTGAAAGTTCAGTGGCCTGGCTCCTTTCTATGACTTGTACTTTCTGTGTTTTTTCTTTTGGGTGAAATTCTTTTCTGTGCTTTTCATGAGAAGAGATGCATAGAATCTGAATCCAGTCCGATTGAGTTTTATGTGTGTATCCGAAAACCCTTTTCGCTCCGCTTAGCCCTATCCCCCCTAGGGGTATTTTATTGAGAGGTTTTATAGGAACTGGACGATCCTATTTGGTCAAATACCTAGCGACAAACTCCTATGTTCCTTTCATTACAATATTTCTGAACAAGTTCCTGGATAACAAGCCTAAGGGTTTACCCAATTCTTAATATAAAAATGGAAAAATGACACTGAGATCCATAACACAAAATACTGTAAAAAAGTCTCAGAAAACTTAATAATATATGCAATCTAATAAAGTGTGAAAAAACCTCCCTACCCTAGTAAGACGCACCTAAAGCTATTTAAAGTGCCCTATTTCAGTCCGAAAATCAAAATATTTGATATAATGAGAGATTACCGACACTAACTTGAGATCAGAGCAATCAAATAATGACATGTGTGATTGACAATAAGTCCTTGTAACAACACCCTCTTCTTGATTAATCCCTATTATCAATAAACTGAGAAGAAGAAAAATAAATGAATCAGAACAAACACTCAGAGGACAATACTTGCGAGGAAATGAAAAATAATGATAAGAGGATGGGAAAGATAGCAGTAGTAACGATTCAGGACCCGTGCGATGCACATCACGACACTATTGCAAACCATCTCAAAATACTCCTTGAAACCGCATAGTATTGTAAATGATAACATTGAGGACCCATCCACCATTATGATAGCCTCAATGATTTTCCATTGGCTAGGGAAAACAAAAGGAAGAATCAATTTACTTCCACTTTGAAATGAAACATCCTTCTTTTCAAAACATTTTCCCTCCTTTTTTGCTTGAAGAATCAGAATGAGAGCAAAAGTGCATCTCTATAATTGTATCTCCTACTGCACAAAGTACACGGCATGACTCTCTAAGTCGATGGTGTAAACCCTGAACAATCGCAAACTTGTTGATTTGAAAGAGCTAGTGATCCCTGTTAAGGGTCAGGTGGAGAATGAGAATAAATAAAAGCAAAATAAAATTGCATAGTAAATGTTTACCGGGATTTTGGACCGACAAGAGATTCCCCTTTTATGCACAAGCCAAATCTTCTTTACCCAAATCAGTGGAATGGAGATTTATGTGCTGTCATCACTGAGTAGGAGGGAGAGAATCGAGAGCCTAAAAGCAACTATCTCGAGTGGTTTCCATCCGGTGGAAAGATTGAGTAACTGATAAAAAACTCTGAACTCCCATCCACCGATAGAGGCCAAGTAGGAACTAAATATGACCATGAAGGCATGAACGATTAGCGGGCAAAACTGAAAACCTTTTGTAATTAAAAAAAAACAGTAGCCCGCACTGGAAAGCCAATGTGTCAAAAAAAAATTGAATGGCTGGGTTTCTTAGTGTAATAAGCTTTTTGATTCTAGAGCAGCTGGTGATATGTTTAATGGGCACAACAGCTTATTTCGTGCTTGTTAGGACAAAGACTTAGGGGGTGTTTGGCTTTTTTTCCAAACCATGGTTTAGGAAAAAATTTACCAAACACCCTTTTTTTTTTAAAAAAAACCATGGTTTCTGGCAAAACCTTGCTTTTGGCCAAGAAAACCTTGGTTTAGGAACAAGCACGCGGGGGTTAGCTTCTGAGGGAGAAAAACTGGTCGTTGGCTTCTTTATTACCCTTGTCAGTGGCTCTAACGGTGCACAAGCAGCAATTCTATTTTCCCATCCATTCTACCCGTTCCGCGTCTTCTCTCCCATTCATCACCATCACCCTCATAGCCACTTGAAGATCCGTTCAGCTCACTTGAAGATATCGAGCTGCTCTGTTTCTCACTGGAGAAGAATCCAAGGAAAAAAGCCACCCATTCTGCCACTTGAAGATCTGGTCCTGTGTCGTCGGTGAGATCGTTGAGATCTTCCCATCGGTGAGATCGTTCATCACTCAGGAATATCAGTGTCGGTGACGTGTTTCTCAACTTGCCAGGACAACACCGCGCATTGGGTTTGGTCGATCGGAGCCATCTAGTTCTGACCTCTTCGCTATTCAGTCCGTCTCAAGTCGCCTTGCTCGATTCCGTCTCTCATATCCAGAACTCCGGTAAGCTATTTCCTCTCATTTGCGAACATCTGGTTATGCATTCTCTTCACTGATGCAAACGTCTGGATCTTTGGTGCTTTCAAATTTCCTCTCTGGTTGATTTTTTTCCCCCCACACAGCGGTGGTTTCACTAATAACTTTGGATATGTTTGCTTCAACTGGTTTCATTTTGTTTTCCTCCCACTTTAAGTTGTTAATTTCGTCTCACCGTTTGGTTTGGTTTCATGGTAATGTGTTGAGCAAATGAGAATGACAAACAGTCGATCATTCTGTGTGTTGTGTGTGGCTGGATGTCAGTTTTGTTCTGAAATTCTAGTTGTGGCTGGATCTTGGTTTTGTGTGTGTGTATCTTTTTTCCTATATTCATATGTTGTGCTTTGGAGACAGAACAATCGATCATTCTATGTGTGTATACGATTGGATTATGGGTGCTTATGCTGAATTGCTTTTATTTCTCTAATCAAAATCCCATGAATGAGTTAACCAATTTCTATGTTCCAAATTTTGATCAGTTAACCAATTTTTCTGTTGCAAAATTTTGCTCAGTTAAGCAATCTGGGTCAAATATAAGTTCCCATAGTTCGGCCATTGTTTGGAATGAACAGTAGGAATATAAAATTAGGCGATCCTATAGGCCTAACAAAAGTAAATTGTAAAACCCTTTACCTCAAAACATTATAAACTCGTCATAAAATCACTACTATGGTAGAAAAGAAAAGCTGTTACAACAAACTACCATAGTAGAAAGAAATTTGCATAATTTTTGAAATTAACATTTAAACTCGGTTCAAACTCAAACTCCGTTGCATGCAACTAAAATCGTTCATTTACATCCACTGGGCCTCTGAGCCTCCGGCCCGGGTAACAAAAGACATCACATCAGCCCATCCAAATGGTTTCCAACAAAATAAATCAGAGTTTCATAAGACACTAGAAATGGTCTCGGGCCAACCAAAATAAGGAGATAACATTCCCTCCAGTTTACAATAAGGCTGGGTAATCAAAATATTTCAAAAGGGATCCTAAATTTGGCAATATACAACTAGCTATACATATACAAGGGCTAGAGGCCTAAAGCTAACCAAGCTCAAGCCTCTGTGTCTCTTCCCGATGACACATGCCCAGAACCTTCACCTGAAAACATTGTAAACTACGGGGTGAGACAAACGTCCCAGTAACCAACCTTCTAATTCAAGGTACAACTAATTAGGTGCTCGTGAGGTGTCAAGTGGGGCAGTTCACAAGTAATATGATAAATGATAGCCACAACAAATCATGCAAGTACAATGGTGAAATCCCATCAACCATATCCCTCACTTTGAGGGATTTTCAAGAGCCGAACCCGGCCTATCCCTCACTATGGGGGACGTAAAGAGCCAACCATTATGCATTAATGGAGGCCTTACCACGTGGTAGTAACAATCAAAACTCTCACCAATTCCCAATTCATGCATCATGTTCAAACCGTAATCAAAGAGTAAATAATTATTTCACAATTAACTTCTTTCAGTGGCCTATCTTTCAAGAGTTCCAGATTCAATCAATATCAATTTAAACCCCACAAGACGGTTTTTCTTTTCAATATACAACATACACTTTGAACACAGTTGTTACTCAAAGCACAAAACATAAATCTACTCACAATACCACAAAAGCATGTACAAAGGATTGGAAAGTTGTTACCTCTCGCCTGGGCAAGGAATAACAAACCAACAACACGGCCCCTGTTGGAAATTGTGCCCTAGGGGCCAATCATTCTGTTTTGAACATTGTTAATTTATGGATTTATTAATTAAGTTATCATATTATTTGCATGTTTACTGTGATGACTATCCTTGGATAACTCATGGTTTATCCTAAATGTCCCTGGTCGGTCATCTATGTGGGAGCAAAGATGAAATAAGACCAGTATGACTTTAAAGATATATAGAGATATAAATTAAAGTCATAGGCACATGTAAGAATACAAGGTGTTGGACCGACCCGCTATGAGAGAGCTGCATGGGTTAAGTCATAAGCTTCTCTCATATACAAACCACGTCACTATGCCCTTTGACCTGAGATCATCATGGATTCCTACATGAGAAATCAAAAGTCACTTTTGACCGAGTGATCATAAAGACTATGTTCAGGCTTAGTGGTTTTTCATGCGGAGGAATGTGAATGGTCAAGATGGAATTTGTCCCTCACATTCGTAGAGAGACATTACTGGGCCCCTCGATGAGTGAGTCTGAGAAATGTATGGCCATACTATAATGGAAAGGTAGTTCCGTTTCTATACTCAGACTACTCAGGGATCGAGAAAGTAACGGTCATGAATAGGAGGATGACGTTCTCCATGCCTCATCCATGACCAAAATGTCGTGTGACAAAAGGGACGTGATATGGTTGTATGAAAGGTTGCATCATTCAATGATCCTCATATGTTTTGGGTAGTCGTGATGTCTTGCTAGAGATCGCTTACGACTTGTGAGTCATTATAGTTAATGGCCCACTGCCAACTTCATATGGGCCTACAGGGTCGCACACAAAATAGCCCAACACGAGTTATGATGTCCAGATTCATTGAATCTAAGATATGTCCAGATTCAATGAATAAATAGGGTGGACGTGTATATATATATATATAAATTCGTATATATATATATATATAAATATAAGAGATATTAATTTATAAGGATAAATTAAATATATAAATTCCGTCATCTCTTTATTAAATAAATAAGTGAATTAAATCTGTGAGACGGATTTAATTTAAACCATATTTATTTAATTGTTCTCTTATCTGATTAGGCAATATTTGATATTTCGGAATTAATTTAGAGTTAATTTCGAAATTAAATATTATTAATTAAACCTATATAGCATCCTATATATTTGATATGAGGAGCTAGGGTTTAAAAAAGGTGAGAACCAACAGATAAGAGACGGCCTAACAAAGGAGAGAGGACGGATTTCGAAAACCCTAGACGGACATAGGCGCTAGCACGCCGTTCGAGGTTGAGGGCTACTCGTGTGGATACCGGTGGAGGAAGCCGACCGGAGTTGTCGACTTCGAACGACAAAGGAGGCGAGCAGAAGCATCCTGAACGGCCGAATCATCGAGTCACTAGGAAATCGAACACCGAAGGTAATGCTTCTTACTACCTAACTTAAACGCGATCGGTAGATCCGGGCAAGGGGTTGAAAGTCTTAAAATTTCGAGTTGTTTTTCCGCTGCGCGTCGTCTTTCAATTCCCTTCAGCCCCGTGCACCAACAAGGCTCACAACTGGTCTACACAAGCACACAACCATCATGTATTAGCTTTCAACTAATAATGTGGCAAAACAATACTTAGGGACACAAAATTCCTAACTTCAACCACAACTCTACCAAACTAAAAAGGGTATAACCATCCAGGCAACACTCCAAGGTCATAAAAATCCATTAAAACCTTAATTCCTTTCCAAACATCAATTAAAACTCATAACCTCAAGGACCCACTATAGGAATTCAACACCCAAACATCTCATTTGAACAATAGAAGTCTTAACAACATTCTAAACCGATTAAACATCCAATGTAACTCTTCTTAACATAACCCAAATCACAAAACTCAAAATCAACCTCCACATTATCATCCTCAATCACAAACCTCCCATTTCCATAAACCCTAATTTCAAAAACTTAAAGTTCTTCAAATCCAAGAAAACTACACCGATTAAATACTTAGACTAACCTAAAGCAATCAATTAAACTCAAAACAATTGGTCAAAAACCTCAATTCCATAACAACATAGAAAACTCTAGGGTTTCACCATAAATCCTCAGAAATTCCAAGAAAGAAAGTAGAGTAGAGGTTAAAATCACTTACTTGAGGTAATGGATCCTTAGAAATGCCCCCTCCAAGCCAAAAGTTCGAAACCCTAGCAGAGCCTCTCTCTCTTCCTTCAGATTTTCTAATTTTCGCACATCTGACCCCTCCAGCGACTATATAGGTTCGACCCCTTTCGCCGCGGCGAACTAATCCCGAAAGGGATTACTCGCCTGAAAACCTGACTTCGCCGTGGCGAAAGCTTCCTGAGAGGAAACTCTCGCTCGCCCAGAAAATTTTCGCCACGGCATGCCCTAACTTCGCCACGGCGAGACCTTCCCGAGAGGAAAACCTCGTTTACTTGAACAACTTCACCGCGGTGTCACTCTAATTTCGCCGCAGCCAAACCTTCCTGAAAAGACACTCCCCCTGGAACTCCCGGTTCGCCGTGGCGAACATACCCTGAGGGGGTTTGTTCACCTATTCCCCCAACATACCTCAATTCCAACCTGAACACCAAGATCAACACTAAATCACTAATCTATCCTCAAAATCAACCAAAAAGAGGCTACTAAAACCCGATAAAACTCAGGATGTTACATAAATCGGATTACCTTTTCCAAAGACCTCAATTCTCAATCTGTTTGCCTTTTTGGCTGCTTCAATCCCAATTATTAACAGTATCATACTGAAACACATCCCATATACTGGTTATATGCTCATGTCGCCCCCATAGATTCTGCATTATTTATTAGTTATAAATGAACCTTCTTTAGTTCCCTTTTCAATGCCTTTGTAACAAAAATTTTTAATTACCTTCCATATTTTTCTTGCTTTTAAGGGATCCGTAGTATATCTATAATGCCATTTATAGATTTCTAAGTTATCTAAATTTTGGAGAATTTGGCGGCTAACAAAATTGCCAAGTGCTTAACCCCACAACAGTGTAATTAGTGCTTGAACTCAAATTTTGGTCAGTTAACCGAAAAGAATTCCCTGAAATGATGGGGGAAAAAGTCATCATTAATTTTGGGATATCAATTATTAATGAAACCTCATTTTGCTAGAAAAAAGAACATGTGGTTATACTTGTTAAATACTATACCTGTAATATCATATCTCTGAACTGAATGGCATGCTTTTTCAGTTGAACTTGTCATGACTCATGACTAAAGTGTTGTAATTGGTCTATAGCATAATGAGTAAAAAAATGGCAAATCTTTGTGGGATATAAGAACCACAAAGGTCTTTATTGACCTGTGCATTGAAGAAGTTGACAAAGGGGGAAGAAAAGGAACTAGCTTAAAAAAGCCTACTTGGGCAAGTATTGGGGCCCAGCTTCACTGCAAATACTGGGAGAGTGTATACTAGAATTCAATTGAAGAACAAATTTGATGCCCTATGAAAGGAGTGGCAAATATGGGATAGGTTGCTTCGTGAGACAGGTTTGGGATGGGATGCCGAAAGAAATACTGTTAATGGCCCTGATGATTGGTGGGAGAAGAAAATAGTGGTAATCATTTAACTTTATTTGAGCTTGCATTTTCTCCAATGTTAATGTTTTATGCATAATGTATAATATTTTTGGTATTGAATGCGCAGGAAGTTCCAGGCTACGAGAAATTTAGAGAAAGAGGGCTTTAATTTCGGGCTAAATTGACTCAACTCTTTGGTTCTGTAGCTGCAACTGGCCCACAGTCGTGGGCACCTTCTTCCATGACGCTTCCAAGCGAAGGAGTTCCTGAAGATGATATGGAAGAAGGGTCTGGAGATAGTGATGAAATATTGGGGGCACCAACTGGCATAAGTGGGGAGTTTAATTCGGTCACATTCAATGACACTAGTGGAGGAAGTGGAGGCAATACTGGGATGAGACGGGAAAATATTCGTGGGGGTAGAAGCACAAGTGGCAGTCAACCTAGTAGCTTATTAGGGGTTAAAAAAAAGGGTGAATCCATGAAGAAGAAATCCATTGCCACTATAAAAATGGCAGATGTATTAAGCAAGATAGCTCAAGCAAATGAAAATGATTCTCAGCATGAACATAAAGAGATTTCAGAAGCACGTGCTAGGAAGCTAGAAAAAGAAGTGCGTGCTTATGAGACGTCAATTACGGGAGTCATGGAGCACCTTAACCAAGTTGATGAAGTTGTTAATGATCCTGATCTGTTTAGCCGATGCACAACACTCCTCATGGACAAGCCAGCTGCAAGGGAGATGTATGTGGCTCTGAAGAACAAGAGGGAAAGACTCCTGATCTTCTTGAAGCACGCAACTAAGGATTGAGACTTCATTTGTGTTGCTTATCATAGTATTTGACTACTTTTTGTGTTATTTAGGAGATGACTGTGATAATTTGCATATATTTTTGGGAATGATGTAACCAGCACTATTGTATTATGTGACTACTAAACTTATTTAGGAATTAAACAATTTATTTCCTTGTTAAATGTTTTGTAATTTCATATGAGGATTTCTGAATTTTATGTCTATGTGCACAGGACAAGACAAAAAATGGCTAATGAAATTAAAATTGTGGAAAAGTATCATAAACGACGGAACAAACGGATTAATCAAGCTGCAGTAGCAGTTGGTGGATACACTTCTCTTCATTTATGTAAAGAGCCCTAGCATACAAGTATTTATACAGGCAAGGCATGGGTAAGGGACGTTTTACAAGGCCATTCCACCCGTTGTTATAACATGTTTAGGATGGGAAGGGAAGTGTTTTTCAGCCTTTGCACGGAATTGCAGCAACACGGTCTTAAGGAAACTAGAAATGTTGGGATACATGAAATGGTTGTAATGTTTTTAAATATCGTTGGCCATGCGCTTAGTAGTAGGATGCAGCAAGAACGATTTCAGCATTCGGGAGAGACAATTAGTAGGCATTTTCCTAATGTCTTATTGGCATGCTGTAGACTTGCTATGTCCAATATCAAACCAAAAGATCCAACATTTCAGCATTTGCATACAAAAATACAGCCTGGTGGTCGATACTGGCCCTTTTTCAAACATGCTATTAGAGCAATTGATGGAACACATATTTCATGCATTGTTAATGCAACTGAGCAAAAAAAATTTGTTAACCGAAAAGGAAGAGTGAAGCAAAATGTAATGGCAGTTTGCGATTGGGACATGTGCTTCACTTTCGTATTAGCCAGATAGGAAGGTAGTACGCATGATGCTCATATTTTTGACCATGCTCTCACAACTCCTTCCATGAACTTTCCCCATCCGCCTCAAGGTATATTATAAATGGCTACAATTTATTTATGCTTAACTGTTTGAAAACAAAGTTTATTCACACCAATCATATATTTCATGTAGGCAAATATTATTTGGTGGATGCTGGCTATCCGACACCCGTGGGATACCTTGGTCCCTACAAACGTGAACGATACCATCTCCTTGATTTTCAAAGGTCATCTGCACTTGAAAATGACAATGAGGCGTTCAATTATTTGCACTCAAGTCTACGTAGCACTATTTTTGGAAACATGCCGAGCTATGACTTTCCAACACAGGTTCAAATTGTTTGTGCAATGATGGCTATACATAACTTCATTAGATCAACATCCATTTCTGATCCTGGTTTCATTTAGTTTGAACAAGAAGGTTTTTATGTAGAAGAAAATAATGATGATGATGGAATTGGATATTCACATATACCTTGATCAATAGGATCTTCATCTCACATGGCTCGACTTCGTGACTCCATAAGAGATCAAATTGTTCACTATATACGAGAATAGTCATGTCCTTTTTATTTTCTTTTTTCTTCTTAGATAATGTAATGTGTTGTTTAAAAAAAAAAGTACTTGGACAAATATATTTTGTTGCAACCTCTATTATTAAGACAATTATTATGAAATTTTTTGTGTGGTTCTTTAATTTTGTGAAAAAAAATTATGTGATTTCTTCATCTTTAAAATCTTTAAGAAATAATCATATTTTTTGTTGGCAAAATAAATTATTTTACAAGAAAATATTTAATTATTTTATTAATATTTATATACACATTAATTTTTTTATTTATATTATTTATCTCTTATTTATTATGTTGCCAAAATATATATTATTAACAAATTTATTACTTCAAATAAACATATATTATGAAATATATCTTATATGTAATTATCATTTGCACTTATGTCCGTTTTAGTAATTTCTACATATGAAAAAGCACTTCTGACAATAACTATCCAAACACTCTCACTTCATCAGAATCACTTTTTCAGAATCTATTCTTTCAAAATCTATTCTCTCCAAAATCTATTCTCCAGAAGCTATTCTCTAAACCATGGTTTGGCTTCATCCAAACACCCCCTTAATAACCAACTATAACTTCTATTCCAACATTCATTACAGAAAAAACTACACCAACACTCTTACCAAATGGTAGAAGTGGTTGTGGTGGTGTTGCTTGGAACAATCATGAATAATGGATGGGGGGTTTTAGTTGTAAGATTATCTCTGTACTGTTAGTTGTTGTAGAGCTTCTTGGCATGATTCAGGATTGCAACTTTGCTGGAGCAAAGGTGTAACATCCCAAAATTTGAAACTCCTAGTAATGAGAATGTGAGGAATGAGAGATGATTGATAAGCATAAGGTGTGAGTAAAGCATGGAAACCCAAAATGGGACGAAACCGACTTTATCGGGTCCCTAGAGGCAAAACGGTAATTTTGAGAAAAATTCTCAAAAATTCCCTAAAAATAGAAAAAGATGGAATTAAGGGTTTTTGAGTCACATATGATGTTTTGGAAGTGAAAATGGCCCAAAATAAATTATGGTGAAAATTCCCAAATAAAAAAATAATTATTCTTGGGAAAATAGGGGGAAGGGGAATTAAAGTGATATAATTATTTTAATTACCTAAGGACTCCAAAAATTCAAGAAAAAATATAGATACACTCCCTAAGAATATATATGAATTTATAAAATTGTTTCCAAGCATTGAAAATGTAGGAAATAATTTATGGGGAATTTACTTTCGAATTCCTATCGGTAAAGACCCCATTTCGGAGAAAATGTGAAATAAATACCTAGAGGTCTTGAAAAATTTCCAAAACTTCCATATCATACTTTTGGAATATATAGGGATTTATCATCAAAAGAAATGAAATTTTTGAAGCCCTTAGCTGTTTTTCCTAATGGGGGTAAAAAAATCAGCTATTATGTAACCAAATGACTTTTAAAGTACCCTAACCAATTCCATTGCTTCCTAATCAGTTTTTACTATTTAGTTAGCATCCAAAAAGGCCCAAATTCGTGCTCATCATGACCAGAACAGCTGGCTTATGTGCTGGGCAAATTTTCAACCATGGATGAAAAATGACTTGGAAAGCAAGATGCAAGTGGATGGCTAGGATTTGCTGATGGCTTGACTTTAATCTTAGGCCATGTTTAGCACTTGAAAATTCTTTCCAAAGGGAGAAGAACCAGCAGAAATTGTGGCCTATAATTACCCCCATAATTCTCCCAAAATTCGTGCAAAAATCTGGAAAAATAGGGGAGGTTCTGTATAAATTTTTCTTGACTTCTAAACGCCTTCAAAACCACTCCCAATCCAAGGCTAATCATCAAGCTTTGATCAAGGACTCCTTAAGGTATGTTTAGGCTTTAATTTGATGCATTTCTAATGGCTAAATCATGAGTTCTTGGTAAGGGGAATTGCTGGAAAATTCTGGTTGTGCTGGAAATCTTAGGAAATGGATAGCAACTTGTTTAATGACATTGAATCATGATGTTTGGTGCTGTTTTGAATGGGTTTGTGGAAGAAATCATCCTAGGACTCGTGACTATTTATTTTGACCAACTCAAGAACTCAGGGGTAGAATTTGTTTCAATGAGTTTTAATAGTTCCAATGGATTTAAAATATGATTTTGTGTGGGATTATGCTATGAAAGTATGTTTAAATTCATTGGAATCAAAAATAGAAATTTAGGTATAACATCCTAATTTTTAATCTCTAAAACTTAGGTAAATCTGTGAGTAAATATTTATTGACATCACTTTAATAGTGATTAATTATATATATAAACAATTAAAATATTTATGATCATATGTGTGTGTATATATAACTATTTATATATGAATTGATAAATAAAACAAAAAGATTAAGAAGTCCCACATCGACTAAATGATATGAAGATGGGACTCTATAAGCCTATAAATAGGTGGTAGTAGGAAAGAATTAAAAATAAATTAAATATTTTCACACAAAACTGAGACTGTCTCAGTAAAGTGCCATGTACAAGTTCGTAAACCATTGGATTGGACCAAAATTTGGTCTTCCAGTCCCAAACATCTATTTCGTCAATTTCAAAGATTGGATCAGTGATTCAATATCTGAGGTATGAGCTATTAGATATGCATTAAACTCTTTATTTTCAGATTTTGTAGATAGAACACTGAGTAGTAAAGTATCATTTTTTTAAATCTGTTCACCGTTAGTGATAACCTCTCAAAATTCCTACTGAATTAAGCTGATTTAACGCTCTTTTATTGGGTTTATAAGTCAATTTTACAGGAAACAAAGCCTGAGGAGAGTAAAAAAGGGAGAAAAGCTAAAAAAAAGGCATCCACCGCGGCCTCTGGGAGAAAACGCCGCGGCGGATCAAACAGAAAGGGAGGAGTGCGCCTCTGTGAAATCCGCCGCAGCACCTTGCTGAATCTGCCGAGGCGCCCAAGCTATCTCCAAGGAAACCTGTTCGGTGAAATCCGCCGCGGCCGATTATCACGTGCACCATGGTGCCTGAGTCACAATGCCATTCTGTAATAGGCGCCGCGGCGCCTGGCCCCTCGCAGCTATGCGTTTTACTTGCTAACTTAAAAAATTAGGGCATATAGAGGGGGATACTGGGTTTTCTGAGAGAGTTCGACTTTTGGAGCAATTTTAGAGGCTGGCTCTGCTAGGGTTTGGAGTTTTGGAGGCTTGGAACCTTTGGGCTTGAAGCTAGAAGAGATTCAAAGCTTGTATCTTGAATTTTTTGGGTTTCCTTCTTCTTCCCTTCTTGTTTCTGCTATGACTACTAGATACTCTTATAGTTGTAGTTATTTACTCAATATGTGTAGCTAAATCCGTTTTCTAGGGTTATTTTGATCTATTGTATGGATTGAAACTTGGGTTTTACTATCTCTTTAGTGTTAATGATAATATTCAGTTGTTTTTACTTTGAGCTTAATGCTTCCTTTTGTCTGGCCATCATTTGGATTGATTGATTGATTAGTTTAACTTGAGAAAGTTAAACTAATTCGTGAACTTTGGTAAAAACATGCTAGTCCAGAAATTTATTTGAGTGAATAGATGGTTTGTCAATTGATCAAAGATGTATATGTTGACCTAGCATAGATTAAATGGGTTTTGGTTTTTAAGGAGCAACCTTTTCAAACAAATGCAAGAGATTGCTGTGTTTTAATTGTGTTTGCAACATTTGGTTTTGACTTGAGAAAGCTTAATCAATTCTATAAACCCAAGCTAACTGAAATTATTGTAAAGCACTACTTGAGAAGTAATTAATCCATTTTCATGAAGTACTTTAGTGAAGAATAACCCTAGTCTATTAATTGTTTCAAGGTCGATTTGATTTTATACTACTTTAAACCATTGTTTTCTTAACTTTCATTTCACAAACTCTTTTACAACAATTATTTCACTTAACCTAATCAAATACACAATTATGATTTTTCAACTCATCTAGCCTTAGTCTCTGAGGGAACGATACTTTTTATATTACTTGCGACCCATCCACTTGCGGTCAAGTTATTTGGTGAACAGTTAGATCAAGCCAAAATTTGGAGAATAGACTCAAGACATATAATATTTTAATTTCAATGGTTAGATTAATAATTAAACATCTGTAGTGAGACTAATTTAATTTGTATTAAATATGTTTTTCTAAGTTTTCGAAAATAGAACATAGGCTATAATTTGAAGGTTTTCTACTTCGGTTGTGAATAAATTATAATGATGTGATTTAGAAATTTAAAGATAATATAAGCTAAAGAAACCTAAGAATTTAATCTAAAGCATAGTATCTATGTCCTTACTTCAGATCTTAGAAAAATTGCACGAGCTAGAAATCTGAGTAACAATTCGGAAACCTTAAAGAGAGAGTTATGGGTTAAAATTCAATATGTAGCTTACCCATAAGATACTGTAGTAACTTATATTTTTTGTTTGTAGATATGATATTTGGTTTGACGATCCCAAGTTCAGGGTCTTAATCTTTAACTTGTAAGCACTTGTTGGACAACAGGTAATGTGAATTCTTACTTGTTTTCTCCTATCGGTTCCTCTAAGAGGAGTTTTTAATTAAATTGAACCCTTTAGGATAGGCTTGAATAATATGGAATAGGAAAGCTGTTTTGAAACTATAAGAAAACTTTATAAACATTCGGAAATTGCTTGATGGGAGTGATTTGTGAAAAATGAATGAATTGCTACAACTTTAGGACTGGATAGGAGACTGATGAGTGATTTTTGGATGAAATTATGGACTTGGGATGTATTGTGTAGTGTGTTGTGGCGAAAGGTTATTTGTTCACCAAAGGGGATTTATCCAAGCTGCTATTTTATTTGATTGTGTTTTATTGTTAGCATGAGCTTCTGGAATGATATGTTTATGTCCTTGATTATCTAAGAATGCTATTGTATGGTACGATATTAAGTATCTTATATGGTTAATGTATGTTTTGAATCTCTTAAGATACATGTTCTTGAGATACCTGAGGAGAATTTAGAATTGTCATGACTGTGATTAATTCTTTTAATATTCGGGGAGAGGTGTGGTGATGGAGCCTGATATACACATATTACCACGTGGTTTGCCTCTATAGCGCGCACTATGATTGGCCTATTAGAGAGGGCAGTATCCCCTCATTTGCGACACTCCAAGAGTATCCCAGGGCAATATTCCTCGAGGGTAGCATCCACGTCAGGATACTGGGCAATAAACCCATTGGGGCATAATCCCCTTTTTCTAGAGGAACCCATGGCCCGCGTGTGCTCTACGGACTTTAGCTGGTCTGCATCACATGCGTGGGAAGCTCGTGAGAGTCATCAATCACATGATTAAGACTTAGCCCATGGGTTCAAGTCGGCGGGTATAAGGAGGATATAAGGCAAGAATCAAATGATGAATAATGATAATGAATAATGAGTAAAGCAAGTACATATGTTGATATTTTCCTTTAGCTTATATGTTTATGATATCTGGTATCTGTTATGTGATAGTAACATATTTAATGATTATCTTAATTGTTAGTCCCACTTGGCGCCTCTTAGAGGTGCTGGTAGATGAGGTGGGTAGGAGTTTTCGTTGCTGAGATGGTAGTCTCATTCCGTTACATCTATAATTTTCAGGTAAGCGTAACAGAGGAGCTGCGGCGGGGAAGGAACCAGAGGTGTGAGGTCACCTTCATTGGTGATCACACCCCGAACTCTAGTTATGTTTAGTCATTAATTATTTGCCACCTAGGATATCATTATGCATCTCTTTTTATATTATCAATGTTGAAACATTTATGATTATACATTTATGAGGATGTCTTCGAAATGAGTTAAACTTATTTTTGTTAGATTAATTGTGACAAACTGTGTCAGCCAGGTATATGAAAGGCTTTTTATAGCCATGTTAGGGGTATAATCCTTTCCTAACATGGTTATGCATAATGGGTAAGTATAAACCTTTTATAACCATGATATGTTATATTGCTAACTGTATGTCTTATTCTTTTATATCATGGTTATGTCATAATGAGTAAGAAAATTTTGAAATAAAGTTTGTAACTTGTTTTCTTTAATTACCATGGTAATGGTGTTGACATTCCTATATTGTATTAAGTATGGCAAGTTTCTAGATAGGGTGTTACATTAGGAATCTAAGAGCATGTGTTCGGCCAATGAGAATTCTTGGACTTGGGATTGGATTTTGATGATTTTGGTGCTTCCATTGAGTTCCTTGGGTATTTTTGTGTAGGGATCTGTAGAGGAATTGAGTTTGGAGGCATTAAAATCAAATTGGAAAATTTAGCCCCCTTTCTGTTTTTTCTAGTTCTTGGAGAAGGAATTTGATTTTGTAAAATTTGATTTGATATTTGGATTCTACATGAAAAATAATATAGGAATGGCCCAAGATATTACTTGAATCAAAGGAAAAATAATTAGGCTAAAAATCCAAGGTTTAATGTTTAAGTAATATGTAATGTGTTTGGATAATTGTTGAATGATTGGCATTGGTGTTGGTTTGACAGGTACCTTTCCAAGTCCTCAAGAGAACATCTTGAACTTAAAGGAAATCAAGAACAAGTGTCAAAAGGTAGCATTGAATTACATTTTGATTGCTTTCTTGCTTACATTGATGTGTTAATGTGTATGTGCGCAATGTGCCATGATGTGATTAAGCTTTGTTGTAAACATTGATTGCAAGAATTATGTCCTCTGAATATGTGTATGATAGCTTACTTTCCATGACATAAAATCATGAACACATAAGCAAGATAAATGCACAAAAGCATTGCATGTAGTGTTTTCATGAATGCATGATAATTGTAATTCCTTGCTACTGAGATTTTTTTGAAATCTCACTTTTATGTTTAACACCACCTAGGAGGGAGTTGAAATAAGGGCAAGGGCAAGGAAGTAGTTCCAAAGGCCAAATGAATATTTAATATATCCTAGAATGACTTTTGGAACTTGTTATTGAACGTTACAAATTATGAAATGTTTGTTGGATAATAGCTTCTAATAGGAGCCAGACATGCATGCCTATGTTTAAACATGTGGAAGTATATTAGAATGTATGTTTAAATATGGGTTAAGGCCATATAATTAAGGATGGGTAAAAGGTTAATAAAAGATAAAACCAAGTATGATTAGAGGATAAACTTTTTCTAGAAATGACCAAATTTGGGACACATGAAATAAATAGCAAATGTTTGAGTATGGACTTGAAATTTGGTAGAGTTATAGGTCACATTTTTAACTTTAAATCAAGTGGTAGATCATTAAATTTGAAATTTTGTGCAAAGAGTTATGCCCATCCAAAGTTGGGTAAAAATACTGCAAATTCCAGAATTTACCAAATGAACAGTATATATTTTCGTGGAAACTGGTACTGATCCATGAGGAAATGATATCCATGATTATTTTTCCTCTATAGAGCTTTTCATAAGCTTCGCGTGAGATGGAACCACTTTGTTTTGATTTTTCTACATTTAGTTATGATTTTTCAAAGTTGACCCGATTTTTAAGGGTTACATGAATAGTAACAAAAATCAAAATTTTTCAATCTTGGTTTTACCTACTTGAAGTACAGTGTAACACTTCCGAATGGCTCCAATTGACGTATAATGGGGTTTAAAAATGAAGGTATGACAAGAGGCTATAGAAAGATGGTGATATACACGGATATATGGAGGCCATGTCTCTATTTTGTAGAGACTGTGATGAAAATTACCAGTTTAAAGATATTGTTGGTGATGCTTGGTACATACCACTGGGGAATACATCCCTATGGCCGATCATTTGGCCAAGCTCTCTCATTCGATGGATAGTAACTTTTGTATCCTAGATCAACCACTTTTTATGAGTGAGGGGGAGATTGAGGAAGGAAACTAGGTTTTGTTGGTAATGCTTTGAATTCCAGTATTGATTCAAAAAAAAGAAAGCCAATGTGTCCCCTAGAAGAAGCGCCAGCGTCATGTAGAAGGACGTGCATAACAAAAGCTGAAGTTAAAATTTAAATATTAATTAAATTTAATTTTAAATATGAAATATTAATTAAACATGTGAAAAATAATACTAAGATTTATTTTAGAATTTTAAAAGATAATCAAATAACAGCCGCTTTTTTTGAAATATTATTTTCAATATAAAACTTGAAATATTAGTTAAATTTAATTTAAAATATAGAATATTAATTTGAAATCAGAAAGCCTAACAAACCTCAGAAAATTTCAACTAAAAACATAACATTGGCACATGAGTTTTTCTTTAATTTTATAAATATCTTGATAAATTCAAAACGATTTAATTGGGTGAACGGACAACCTTTTTTATGGATTATTAATTTTTATTTCAAATTTCAAAGATTAATTTGAATTTAAAATTTGAAATATTAATTTAAAATTAAAAAACTACTGAGAACAAGGTCTTGGAATACGAGACGTGGGTTCCGGCACAGTCTCGATCCGCCGCAACTCTCACATTTGGAAACCTTATTGTAATATCCTTTAGAAGTGGATATGCCCCATGCAATTGAAGCAACCACTACAAAAAACCCCCTTCCCCATAATGTAGGATTCATGGCGCATAAATAGGTTGGGCTATTGTGATTTTTAAGAAATTCAATATTTAGGAATATTTATTACTAATTATTTATTTATGGTTAGATAAATATAACAAAAGATCAGACGAAACAGATTTCATTGAATATTCTTAAATTAAATCAAATCAAACTTTCCTAAAGACCAAACGGTTTTCAATAAATATTATTAATTAAATACTATTTAAATAAATCAAGGTGAATCTGAGAATTGTTTACACAGCACAAGCTCCCCCACGCTCTCTACAGAATACAATTAAATCACTGAAAAAATAATTCGAATCTGAAAATTCAACCACCATCTGCATTTTATGCCCTCAACCACAACAACATGGGGTGTGTTTGGATTGGTATTGGGCAAAACTGATTTTTAGCCCAACTAAATTTTATAACTGAAGTTAGAGTAAAAGTCAGTTAGGGTATGTTTGGATAGGTATTTTTAAAAAGTCAGTTGAAAAAGTTGAAAGTTGTTTGGATTATTAATAGAAAAATTAGTTTAGTTGTAAAATGATTAAAAGGGGCATGGACTTTATTGAATAGTAGTTTTTGAAATTTTATGTTTTTAATGTGATAATAGTTTAAAAATATATATAAAATTATTATGATAAAATATAAATAGTTTATTTGTGAAATTATGGAATAAAAATATTTGTTACGGAGAAAAATTTAAAAACACATTGTAGATAATTAATTAAATATATATAATGGACAAACATGATATAAATTAAAATTCATTTGGTCTCTAATTAAAATAAATGAAGCACAGTGCGACATATGTTAAACTTGATGAAGATGCCTCGTTAGCTACATGATTATTGTCTTCATCTATTACACTTTCATGTTTAGCTTCTATAAAGCAATCATCAGTTGCAGAATTTTGCCTGATAAAATTATGGACAGTCCTTATTGCACAAACTATGCAGACCTATGTTTGAAACTTGAATGTGGGCATATTTCTTGAGATTGCAAACCTATTCTTCCAGATCCCAAAAGTTCTTTCAATAGTGCATCTCAAACTTGAATGATGATAACTGAAGGCCTCATTGTGATTTGTAAATCCTGGGTGACGATTAAAGTCTAGAAGGTGATAGCGCTCACGTCTGTATAGGCCAAGGTATCCCACTTGTGATGGATAACAAGCATCAACCAAATAATATTTTCCTACAAACTCATGACCCAATTATGTTGAGGTGAAAATAATACAAGTGAAGTTGAATTTAAAAATAATTAATTTAGAAATTAAAGAAATATACTTTTAGGTAGATGAGGGAAATTCATAGATGGAGTTGAGATAGCAGAATGAAAGACACAAGCATCATGTGCACTACCTTCCCAGCCCACCAACACGAACGTGAAGCATATATTCCAGCCACATATAGCCATGATATTTTGACTAAGAAATCCCTTCCTATTGATATATTTGTCTTGCCTAGCTTGACTAACCTTATAGTTTATGTGGGTACCATCAATTGCTCCAATTACATCCTTAAAAAATGGGAAGTATCGTGGATCATTTGCTATTTTTGGGTGACAATAGGAAAATGTAGATCAGTTGGCCTGATATTTTCTCGAGATAAATTGAGGCAAGCAGCCAACACTCTATTAAAATGCTGACTGACAGTTTCTCCTGAATGCTGAAACCTTTCTTGAATCATCCTATTACACTGGCCATGCACAATTGTATTCAAGAACATGGCAACAGATTTATAGACACCTATGTACTTAGTATTTTGTAACCCATGTTCAACCAATTTAGAACATAACCGATGGAATGTCTCTGTTTCCATTTGAAACATATCCTTAGATCGTCTTTCATGCCCGTCCAAAAGTTCTTGAACCCACAAATAACCAGTTTGTTCACTAGTTCTACATGGTTGTTTACATAGAAAAGAAAAGTGTCATATGTCATATATTGACCCATTAACACACTTAGCTCTGATAATTATGTTGTGTGTTCATGTAAAGTAGGAAGTAATTGAGACCATTCATCTCCCCTATCATCATCCCAAACCTTACCCTAACCCTCACCCCAACCCTCCATTGAATCAAACATAACAAATGTGTTACTTGTGAATAGATTAATACTAAATGTAAGTAAAAATTTCACAGAAAAGAAAAGAAAAGAAAAGATAATACACAAATTGTCATTAAACTTTAATATAATAATTAAACATAGTCATGAAACATAATCACGAAACACACAACATTAAACTTAGTCATTAAATACATTGTTATAACACAGAGTAGTGCATTAAGGTAGAAAAACAGAAGTCATAACAAGTCCCCCGGCAACACTTAAGGATTCTTGGGTGCAGTATATGGCGGTGGATTTTCAGCATTGTGCTTTAACCAAGCCACTAATACCTCCCGATTTTCTCTCAGACTAGCATATATGTCCCTAAAAGTCTTGTTTCCTAGCAAATTACAACACAAGACACAAAGATGAGTGTCACTGACAATTTCCTCCATACTCAGCAGATCAGTGGTCAGCTCAGTAGTGTTATCACTTTTGGAGATTTTGTTTACTGCCATTGCTGTACTAATTAAAGCCTTCTTAATCGAGCTTACTGTATCTGTTATTTTTTTTGTCGCTGGCATTTTTGCTTCTTGTACTTATCCAACTCTCTACCTCTCTTCCTCTTCCCTTAGCTCCCTGAACGACTAGATATACTAGGTGCAGTGTTTAATGTGTTTGCAGTTAAATTGATGCCGTCCAACTCATCCGAAATTCCTGCACTACGTCCAGTGTCAACATCTAAAGGCCCGTCTTCACTGTCTCCTGAACCTTCTTCCCAATCCATTGTTGGTCAGTAATCATTTGGCTGATCAGCCCTCTGTGGCTCAGGCTGGGTTGAAGAAGGTGACCACATATCCTGTCCTATGCCATAATGCCCTTGAATATAGTTTCTAATTCAGTCCGAAATTTTAACCCATGTTGCCTAAACTTTTCGTATGCTGGATTTTCCTGCAAAGCCAAAAGTAAACAAAAGTTAAATTATTTTCAAAAGTCACTAACTGCTTAAAAATTAACAAAAGCTAGTTCATACCTGCTTCTTTCTCTCCCACCACTTATCAGATGCCACCACCGTGTTCCTTTCAGGGTCCCACCCTAAACCGCTCTCCTTACCAATTAGCTACTTAAATGCCTTCCACTCTTTTCTCAAGTTATCCAACCTATTTTTCTGTTGTCTTTTCTCATATCCTCTCCCTGTCTTTTCATTGAATGTTTTGTGAATGTTGTCCCAGTCTTGCTTTATAAACAAGGATCCTTGACAATGTTTGCTATAAATTTGGTGCATGCATATTTTGAGAAAAACACCAGTAGTGCTTACATCCCAATACACTTTGCTTTTATCGTTACTTATTGTTCTTGATGAAATTACACATGTATCAAATCCACAACAAGTTTAGAATCAAGTAGTAACAGGCAGGAATAAACCCACAATTTACTACACAAAATTTAACTCAATCAAGGGGTGTTTGGTTTAACACCTTGAGGTATGCCCACTGTGAGCAAGAAAAAATGTTGGCTCCTTAAACAATAAAAGATCTCTAATATCTTACGACAAAAGACATCATTCCCATTCCCCATTAAACTTCCTATTATTATTTACACAGCCTAAAAATTCATTATAAACCACAAAATATAGAGAATTAAAGCAATAACAGATGCATCAAACTTTTTGCTTAGAAGCAATCAATCAATGCATTTTTAAACTAATAATGTTCATATATCTTATCCACTTTATATGTCAGAGGGTAGCCAAACTACATCCCTCTTGACCAAGAGCACAAAATTCTAAATGAATTCCCTGAATAATGAGTCCCACGTATTCTAAGAATCATATATTGAAAATAATAGGGTTTACAACATACTGAAACAAATAAGAAAAAAAATACTATTTTCTAGGAAATTAGAATGTACATTAATTTAAGAGGAAGAACATTAAAACCATGAAAAGGAGCTAAAATCTCCTACTAGGTGATTGATAAAGATTGATGATAAACTTCCTTCATGGTGAAACAAACTTTATCAATCCATCTGATATTGTTTAAGCTCATGACTTTTTTATATTCTGAAAAAGGAAAACAAATTCGAAGTTAAACGCCCCCACAAGTCTGAGATTCAAGATTGATTATATTCCTAGAATGGCTCCTAGCAACATTTCGAGTAAAGCAGAAGTCTAACAACACAAGTCAAACGTAGGGAAGCAGTAGCACTGAGTTGAAGGAGAGTGAAGCAAATTCATCACAAACAACAGGACAATTAAAAGCACAAGCCACTATTGGAGAAGCAGAGGAGTTCGAAGGAGAGTGAAGCAGTAGCGCGAACTTAAAGCTGCGAGTTGAGCCTGCAATGGTAAATCGAGATGGCTGGATCTCCGGGAAGCATATCGATGAAGGATAATGAATCTCAACAGATCCGGGAAACCAACTCACCGGATCAAGATTTGGAAGAAGACCACACTGATTTGCAGCTTCAACAGCAAAACCAGCTCACTAAGGATGAAGTAAATCAACTTCGACTGATCTCAGGCACATCCAATAGCAAACGAAAATGTGACCTCAATCAAACAACCGAAGGACCACTTCAAATAGAGACAATGGGAGACGTGCGTGAGGTAGAAGAGCAGGGGAGGCTCGGCCGTGTGGGGGAAAATGGAGAGAGTAAAGGAGGGAGAAGGGCCAGCGACAGTCACTGAGGGAGAACAGCCGGTGATAGGGAGGGAGGGAGAGCAATTGGTGACAGTGAGGGAGGGATGAGCAGCGAGTGCAGTGAGGGAGTTCTGAGGGAGGGAGCTCGGTGAACTAATTGGACCAGGGGAAATGCAGGGAGGGTTAAAGCTGATAGGTCATATTTTTATGAGCAATTAATGCTCCAATAATGGTAGATCTCATTTTGAAACGTCCTAAAAGCACCACAACCCAGCGTTGGAAATGGCTAACGTTTTGTTTAGAAGTTGGTTAGAGAAGATAGGCTACCCAAACAATGATTTTTTATCCAATTAAGTTTATAACCTTGGTTTCACGCGTTCCAATGCACTTTTGGCTTTACAAACCGAGATCCAAACGTACCCATGAGCATCAATAAGAAATATACTACCTTCGATCTTAATTGTAAGGCCTAGTTGACTAGTTTGAGAAGATTAAGAAAATAAGTTAAGTTAGTTATTTGTAATAAATAGGTGTTATCTTTCCTAAAATATCCTTACTAATCAACTATCTTGGCTAAAACTACCATTATTAGAATGACTACCTAGGGAAAAAATACATAAATATAAGAGACAAAGTGGATTGGGGTCTTAATTTAGGACCAAAACAAAAATTAAACAAGGTCTTATATTAAGGACTAGAGGTAGTACATGTTTTTCCTTTGAAGTATTAATTAAATTTAATATAAAATTTGAAATGTTAATTTAAAATCTAGAAGATAATACTAATAGTTATCTGGAATATAAAAATGCAACAATTAAAACAATAGTCGCTTTTTATGAAATATTAATTTCAATTTGAAATTTGAAATTTGAAATTTTAATTTTAATTCAAGATTTGTAATACTAATTAAATTCACTTAAAAAAATGAAATTGTTATAAATAAAGAAGAAATAGAGAAAGATAACAGAGAAGAAGAGAGGATCAATAAGAAAAAGTATTTCTCATTCCATCCAAGGGTACTGAATATATGATACATGGCCTCTATTTATAGGCATAGCTTTACATCTTTAATAGAATTTGCATATTACATAATAATAGAAGATAATTGTGGGATATAGAGATAATGGAAGATATTAGAGATAATAGGAGATATAAGAGGTAATGGGAGAAATATGGACATCCTTAAAATATTATTATATTCATAACGCTCCCTTTTAGATGCCCATTATAAAGGTGATGATGATCGATTATTTGATCGGTAAGGGACTGATCGATCAATTGATCAATTAAAGATCCTAACAGGCAATTTAAACAGAACCTTTTATCGATAAACCAGAAAGTTATCAAGCCATGTTAGAACAGGTTATCGATTAATGACTAATTGATGAAGTGATTGACAAAAGGTGAATTAAACAGAATATAAAGTAAGTACGAAGACTTTGTCATTTATCTGTGTTTTCATTGATAACTCGTTGATCGATCAGGTGATCGATAAAAGCTTAAAAGAATTGTATGAATTTTTCTGACAGATGATCGAATAATAAATTATCGATCAATTGATCGATAATTTTCTGTAAGCTTGTTCAGTAAAGAGTGTTAACAACGATCGATCAATTGATCAATCACCTCATAAAATTTGAATTATCGATCAATCTTAGTGCTAAGTTACTAACATACAAAGACATTTTATCTGATACATGATCGATTAACCTTTGATCAATCACAACTTACTAAAACTAAAATTGCTTAATTTGTTATCATCAAAACCTTCAATCTAACATTATAAAATAATCATTTGCTAATAACATAATAACTTTCACATTTACCAAAATCAAGATTTCTAAATTTCAATATTCAACATCAATCCTCAAAACTATTTCTCAATAAATTCATGTCCCACATGACAACTGTATAAATTCATAATTTCATAATTATTTTCAATAACATGAAGCATCTCAAGGCAATTTTAAGAATCTCATGTAATTCGAAATTACTCACAAACATCATACAAGTATACATAACAAGCAGAAAGTGGTTACCTTTCATCAAGACCATATAAAGATTACCACAAAGTCAACCCCATGCTTAAACCAATAATCCAATAATTAATCTACACAATTAATATAACCACATATTAATATAAGCTAATTAATTAAGCTTATATATATTAGTTAAATTTCTAATTTAATTTAATTTAATTTAATTTAATTTAATTTAATTTTTATTCTAAATTCTCACAACTCTCATAACCCAAAATTAAGTAATTTAGAACTAACTTATAAATTTTCTAACAAGTCAAATTATTTATTTACATCCTCTGGATTATTTACTTTAATAAAAAGAACTTTTCAATGTTTTCAACTATGAAATTATTATATTTTAAATTCTAAATATCCCATTTCAAGTTTAAACCTCAAAACTAAACTATCAAAAATTCAATAGTACCTCAAGTATTTATAAATAAATAAATTATCTAATAATATTTTAATGGTATAACTATCAGATTTCTTTTTCTTCACAAATAATAAAATTTTAGCTAAAATAATTATTTTAAAACCTCTAGTCACCCAATAAATAAAACTAAACTGATTAAAATCTCAATCAATATGTTAAACAACCCAAATAAATTATTTAACTTAATTTTGATCAGAATAAATATGATATATATCATAAGTAACAGATTTTTCAACTAAAAAAAATAATTTAAATACTAAAAACCAACATATGGGCAAATCTAAACTGATTAAAATTAACTACTCAATTACCTCTAAATTTCTTATGGTCATCTATTATCAAAACTCAAAACTTACCCCATATATAAGTTCCAAAATTTTCTCTAAGCACTATAGTAATACTGCCACTAGGAAGCTTAAAATGTATAATAAATATTCATGAAGAAAGTTTGATGAAAAGAAGTAATTTTCTATACCTAAATTATTTTCAAAACTTACCTTCTCCCTCACAATGATCGTCGATTTGCTTCTTGCTCTCTCCTGCACTCTTTCTCTCTTTCCTCTTGCCCTCTTTTTATCTCTAGCCTTCACCTATGTCTCCTTCATTTTTTCTTCACTCATTAACTCCTTCCTTCAACCATCCATTCCCCTTTTTCTTCTTCTTCATAAATGTTGCCTCCTTAAAAGGTGGTTCTTTTTTCTAAAAAAAATATATTAAAGTATTATTATTTTATATATTTTTTTGAAATTTTTTTCTAATATATTTTTTTGTATAAATCCTAAAATCAAATTTAGGATATTACATGTCTTCACCTCATCAACAGTTAGATATGACCTACATTTACATTTGACACGTTGACACCTAAGCTTCCTTGATGTTTGAGAATAAGGTGTTCTTAGAGCATGGGCGAGAAACTCCTCAACACCTCATTGGAAATCTTATGTATACCATTTAGTGCTCAGATCTACTCTATTATACATCCATCTTTGATTTTGTGGGACTTTCATTCAATAAATGATTGTTTCCAATAATGTGAAATCAAAATGTAGCAACTTCTCAGCAACTCCAAACCTTTGTAATTTGAATGCTGAATTTTTTTCCAGCAAAATTTTGTTCTCTAACAGCGACCAACCCTACATTCATTCGTAAAAGTACCCCTAATGGATTGAAGACCATATCAACAAGTCTTCCATCTTGCATTAGCATTACTGAAGTTCTTGTCTACTTGTAAAGACACATAAATAAAGAGGGAAGATAAGCATCAGCAACAAAACTTTGATTTTGTGTCTATTTTGAAGTCACATTACTGAAGTTCTTGTCTCATAATTAGGCAGGGTCCCAATAACTCTCAATTGTATGTGCATGTTAATTAATCGATATACTAAATAATAGTATTACTGTTTAAGTTTCATTAACTTTAGTAGCTCATATATTAAATCTCATTCAAACCATCTTTAGTTCTCTTATTAAGACATCCTTTTTTAACATTTTATACGAATCCTAATAGATAATCTCTAGTATTATATATCATAAGAGTAAACGAGTTAATTTAATTACAATTTTTGATTGGACGGTCATGCGTAGCTTTGAGGCTAACAATTAATTTGTTCAACAACAAGACTCAGAAATATCATTCAGGAAAATAACAGCTTAATGGGTGATTTAAAAATGAAAACTTTGAATAGACACAAGAAACCACACATTAAAAGAAGCAAGTTTAGAAACAAACCCAAACAAAAGAGAAATACATTCAAAGCACCAAAATTTATTTAAGGCAAAATGAAAATTTATATTGTTTTTAAAAATAGACAAGCAAGCACATAATAAGAAGAATTAGGTGGCAAACCCACACCACCTTACGCAAAAAACTCACCTTGAGGCTGGTGATGAAGAGAGACTAGAGATTAAGTTGTGGAAGTCGAAGAAAGAAGTTGAACAAGAATGAGGAGAAGACAGACGGTAATTACAATGGAGATGGCGTCACTGGTGATGAAAGTTAGAGGAGGATGTCAACGTTGGTGACAGAGGAAGATGATTAAAGAGATTTCATCGAATGTTTCCAGTATGGCCGAATAGGTTCTGCTATTTTAGATCTGTCAGAGGAAGAAATAAGCAAACAAAGTGGGGCAAGGAGAAGGCCAAAGTCGATAATAATAGTGAAGAACAATGGAGTTGAAGTTGAGGTCACTGATAGTGAAGATGAAATTGTAAGATTTAGGGTTAAGGGAGTTGCGGACTACTATGGAGAAAGAGTGGTTAAGAGATATGTAGGAGAAGAAAGTGTTTGCAATTTTGCAATCAGGTGCCCTAAAGTTGTATTCAAAACAATAAGCATAATGACACTGATTATTTAATATTACCTCTGCTCATTAATATAAAAAACTAGTTTAAATTTTAATTTGTTCCAAAATATAAGAGCCCAATCCATTTTGTCTTTCATATTTATCTAGTTTTTCCAAAGTAGTCTTTATAGTAGTTACTTAAGGGTTCCATTAAATGGTAGTTGTAACTAATACACATGATTAGCAAGGATATTCTAGGAAAGACAACACCTATTTATTACAAATAACTAACTTAACTAATTTTTTAGTCTTTCCAAATTGGTCTACTAGGTCTTATAATAAGGACTAGAGGTAGTCATAAACTTAAAATTATATGCATTTAACTTAAAATTGTTTTTACAATTAAAGAATGAATGTATTAGTTTTCCAATTAATTAATTCTTCTTAAGAATAAACGTTCCTAATTCCTCCATTATAATAATGTTAAAGTCGATAAATATAACAAAAATCATATCAGTAAGTAACTATACATCAATAATTATTAAAGGTGGGATAATAAATGTATTAACTATTTTTACCAAACCTTTTATTCCATATCAAGGCATCTAATCTACCACTTCACCTCCATTTAATAACAATTCTGTTACAACTTATGTTTAGCTATGTGCTATATTTATACAATTAAAAAATTAAAAAACATAAAGTAAATAATTTATTGTAACATCTTAGTTTTTATTTCTAGTATTTAAATAATATTGGAAGGAGATTAATGCTGAATAAATAAGTCTTATTGTCTAATTATTTAAGAAAAGAGAATTACTGAAAATCATATTTATAAAAAATACATATATATATAAAAGAAACTTTCTAAATAAAAATAATGAAACAGATAATTGAAAAAAAAATGCAAAGAAAACCAAAAAGAGGTCATAAACTATAATTTTACCTCATTTTAATATTGGATCTGTTAGATTTTGGGCTTAGGATCCGCCCTTGATGGGCCGGATTATTTGACCGGGTATAAAGAGAATATATCAGTCAAATATCCAAGCGATATTGTGATATATTTGACTTGGTCAAACACCCTGAATCATATCCAATCGGTTACGATATAAATCTAATTAATTTATATTTAATTAATTAATTTATATTGTGTAGATTAAATATATATTAAGTATATATATTTAGAATTAATTGTGATTGATTCTGGATTTAAATTCAAATATCATGATATTATGAGATAAGGATATATTATATCTTATCTCAGATTTTATCTGATGGGCTCAGTGGATATTTTTATGCTACCCAAAATATCCCTGACAAAAGCTATAAATAGAGGCTTCCCCCATCAGTTCAAATCACTCCAGTAGTAGAGCTTTCCTACTATATCTCTCTCTCTTATTTTCTTTCTTGCAAAAGGGTGCTCTGTTGTGCACTTAAAAGCTTAGACTTTTATAGTCTAGCTTAAGCGTGAGCTAAGAAGATCCGACCGACCCGACCCGAAACCGACCCGGTATGTTTTCGATCCATTGTCTTATATTTTTTCTAACATTGGCATCAGAGCCGAGATGTTCTTGTCGCTCTCAATATATGTGTGCATATATTATTCAAGCTCTTTTTTTTCCACTGCATCATGAATATGCCGTATACAATTCGAACTCTATATGCTTGTGTTTTAAACTCAAATACACACTCCGTTTATATAAGTGAAGTTCGAAAACATTACCTGTTATTCCGTAAGGTTCAAAAACGTGACCGAAATCTTCTTTCTCAAAAGCCCCCAGCGTCGGCCTACACTCTTGTATTTGGGTCTTTAAAAATGATGTTTTTTAAAGAAAACGAACCCATAGAGTTGTAGAACACGAAAATACGAGTTCATAGACACCTAAAATGCATAAAACGGAGCTCGGAGGAGGAAGAAATCACTGTTCGAAAATGGCGGGTCGCGACGGACCTGCCGGAGCTCCAGCCGGATTTGGACCGACCCGGCTGGAGGTCAGGGACGACTTGACCAGCCCAAAACGGTGTCGTTTTGGGCTGGCCAGGACACAGTGTTTCACTTTAAGTGAAACGCTGCGTTTCGGGTCTGCGGACCCGAATCCTCCCTACCGACCCGACCAAATTTTTTTTTTTTGAAATTTTAAAATTTTTTTTGAAACTAAAAAAAAATTTTGAAAATTTTTTTGGACACGCCTTGTGGGCGCGTGGGGTCCACCTAGGGACCCTTTGGTCATAAAAGGCACATGTATAGATTCCTTAAGACGTGAGGAATCAGATGGAATAGGTCAGGTAATGGCGAGAGGCCGGAAAGGCGGTGCGTGTATGACACGCGCCAGTCCCAAGAGTGGGCGAACCTACCCCTTATTTAAAAAAAAAAAAATTGGAATGATTATTGGGGCACGTGAGGGGCTAGTTTTAAGCCCTGTTTGACCTGAAATATTTCTAAAATCATGAGCTATAAATTAATATATTATGTGCTGATTTTTTTATGACTTTTTGGGTACGAAAAATAGCAAATAAATGTTTTGAATATTTATTTTTATATTTTTCTTAACTTGTTCTTTTTAGGTTTAGGAAATGGCCAACTCAAACTCAAATTCTAACCACTCTTTTGGAAAATATCCAACTTATTCTTCTCTTTCTGATGCTCCGAAATCTTCAAATTATTATGCTGCCGAAAGTACAAATAAAAGAAAAGCGCCTCAATCACAAGTAAACTCTAATGTACTTGAGGGGAGCAGTGGTAAAAGGAAATGTGTTCTTGACCAACAAGAGGAAGAAGTCTACAGACCCAAGGACATAATTTTAATAGAACAGATAGCAGAAAAGCATGCTGATGAATACAAGCATCAAAAGTGCCTATTTTCAAAATTGAGTTATTATGCTAAACAAATTGTCAATGAGCAAGACACACTCTTTTTCTCAAATATTGCAATCCAATACAGAGAGGAACTGGCAAGGAGGGGACACATATTTAGTGAAGCATTTTTTAAACAAAGTCTTTGTAGATGCTGGAAAGATGTTAAAGAGAGTTTGAGAGAACCCATGATAAAATATATCATGAACGAATGAGTTTTTGTTCACATTTATTTTTCCTTTTCATTTAATGTTTACTCTTGAGACTTTATTTTTGGGATTATCCAAATTTTTTTTGTAAACATTTATGCTTTGATGAATAAAGTTTTTTTTATTTCAAATGCTTTATTTGAGTGGGAGTTTCATGAGGACAACTCCAATTGGGGATATGTTCAAGGAAAGTCAGAGATAAGAAAGGTAAGAGACTAACCAGGAGTAATGGGATGGGAGCCAACCTAGTTGTCTCCTGATCATGAAAATGGTGAGACTCTTACCCGGACGACCTCTGACCTACTTGAATAAAGTGTATGTTGCATACCGTACTAAAATGCATTGTTGTCTATGTGATAGCACGATGTTTCAAAGAGGAATCAAGTCCATTATAGCTGACCTCGTAGGAGGTGACAAGCTGAACGGAGACAATTACAGCATGTGGCGTCGTAAGATATCGTATGTCCTCGAAGAACAAGAAGTCACTGATGTGTTGACTACTTTTCTTCCAGAGCTTGAGGCAAATGCATCGCGAAGGGACTAGGACGGCTACGCGGCCTGGAAAAGAAGGGACACTATCGCCAGAATTACCATGCTGAGTGCCATGACTGACGATGTGTTGGTGCAATTCGAAACACACCCTTCAGCCTCTGCCATATGGACAGCACTGAAATCCGAATTTGACGGTACCTCTGCTGCGAGGCTTAGGAGACTCACCGTCAAACTTGATAATTTCAAGCTGGGTCCTAACACTCCTATAAGGCATCACCTAAGGGCAATGCAGAACTTAATCAGAGAGCTTAAGGAAGCCGGAGGTGCCTTATCTGATGAACAACAGATTCAAGCTATCATGAGATCTCTCCCAGCAAGTTGGGATACCATGAAGCACACCATTACTCATAACGAGAGTATAAAAACCTTTGCTGATATAGCTCGCCACCTCCAACTAGAGGATGATCGGATGGAAACTGTAAAGCCTGTTAGTAAGGCATATTTAACTGAAGGAAAGGGAGGGGCAACCTCCCAAAACCAGTCCAAGAGAAGCAAAGGCTCTCAAAATAAGAAAGGCGGCCCTAAAGTAAAGAAGGGAAAGAGTTCCTTCAAGAAAGGCAAGAAACCTGCAAAGAAGCGGAACATACCAACCATCAAATGCTATGCTTTCCAACAAAAGGGACATTATGCCAAGGACTGCCCTGAGCAGAAAAAGGTATTGGATTCAGATTCAATACATTTCTCTTATGTTTCTAGCACTGTGTTTATTGCTGAAACTAATCCTGTTTGGGTTATAGACTCAGGGGCCACAGACCACGTGAGCAAGGATCGTGGGAACTTCATAGAATTTCATCGGTTACCAGCAAGAAGCAGATGGCTTTATGTTGGGAACAATGTGAGAGTAGAAGTCAAAGGGATCGGTACTTGTGAGCTGACCCTGCATGGAGGAAGGACCCTAGTCCTGCAAAATGTCCTCTACGCTTCGGAACTCCGACGAAATCTTGTGTCTGTTATTTCCTTAGTTAAATTTCATTTCAATGTCTTTTTTCATGATTTCACAGTAGACATTTCGTATGGGACCAACTTTTCAGTTTCTGGTTATGTTTCGAATGGTTTCTTTGTTTTAGAAAATTTCAATGATAATTTTTCTAGTTCTTGCTATGCATTTTCTTCCGATGTCAATTACGATATATGGCACGCGAGATTAGGACATATTGGTCAAGAATGCATGACCAAACTGGCAAAAGAGGGTTTGCTAGGAAACGTGTCTAAAAAGGAAATGTCTCTGTGTGAACATTGCCTTGCTGGCAAGAGCACAAGGAAGCCTTTCGGAAAGGCAACCAGGGCTAACCATCCTCTTGAATTGGTACACTCTGATATTTGCGGACCAATGAGTGTTAGGGCACGTCACGGAGCATGGTATTTTATTACCTTCATCGATGATTCTTCCCGATATGGCTATACTTACCTGATTTCCCACAAATCTGAGGCATTATAGTGCTTTAGAAAATATCTCAATCTAGTGGAAAATTAGCTAGGTTCAAGAATCAAAGCCTTAAGAACTGACCGAGGCCGAGAATACCTCTCTGATCAGTTCAAGGAGCTCTGTGAAGAAAGGGGAATTGTTAGGCAACTAACAATCCCTGGCACTCCTCAACAGAACGGAGTTGCTGAAAGGAGAAATAGAACTCTCCTCGATATGGTTAGATCAATGATGGCACAAGCTGAGCTTCCAACGTCATATTGGGGAGATGCTCTTTTAACTGCCACATTCATACTTAACCAAGTGCCTTCTAAATCAGTCACCGCAACCCCTTATGAATCATGGACAAACCGCAAACCGGATCTAAGCATCCTAAGACCATGGGGGTCAGCGGCCTATATTCGTGATGCTTCCCATAAATATGACAAGCTAGAACTGAGGGGCAAAAAGTGTATCTTCATAAGATACTCTGAGAACTCTAAGGGGTATGTCTTCATTGGTGAAAATGATGACGGCTCAGTGACTGAGATAGAGTCAAGGGACGCAACATTCATAGAAACCGAATATCCTAGCAGAGGGAGTATTGATCGAACAAGTCGTCTTTATGAGGATGATGGCAATGAGGTACAACAAAGTGTTCCTCAGTCTACTGATCCGAGTGGGAGGGTCGAACCATTTTCACAACAAGGTTTAACCCAGTCACAGGAAGTAAGTCCTACAACAACCCCACTTAGGAGAAGTAACAGAGACAAAACTCCTAAGAGACGCTTCTCAATTGAAGGAGCAACCTTCATCGTTAGTCCAGAAAACGATGAAGAAGACCCCGTAAGTGTTAAAGAAGCACTAACAGGACCTGCTAAAGAAAAATGGCAGAAGGCCTTAGAAGAGGAAATGGATTCCATGGAATCCAACCAAGTATGGGAATTAGTTGATCTACCACTTGGCCGAAAGGCAATTGGGAGCAAGTGGGTTCTCAAGTACAAACGTAAGGCTAATGAATCAATTGATAAACCCAAAGCAAAGTTAGTTTCCAAAGGGTATACACAACGGGAAGGAGTGGATTACGCAGACACCTTCTCACCTGTTGTACGTTTCAACTCGATACGACTGATATTGGCTTTAGTAGCAAGTTTAGACTTAGAGTTACATCAGATGGATGTAAAAACCGCCTTCTTGAATGGAGAACTAGATGAGGAAATCTATATGAAACAGCCTGAGGGCTTCATACAGAAAGGGAACGAACAAAAGGTTTGTAAACTATTGAGATCCATTTATCGACTTAAGCAATCATCTAGGCAGTGGTACTTAAGGTTCCACAAAGCTATAAGCTCCTATGACTTTGAAATGATCGAGGAAGATCACTGCGTTTATATCAAGCGGTTTGGAGACAACTTTGTCATTCTATCCCTCTATGTCGATGACATACTACTGGCTGGTACCAATCTTAAACTAATAAAGATGATCAAAGAGTGGTTGTCCTTGAACTTCGAGATGAAAGACATGGACGAAGCAGAATATATCTTAGGCGTTAAGATAAAAAGAGATCGTTCTAGAAAATTGCTGTCATTGTCACAAAAGGCATACATAGCAAAGATTCTTGAGCGTTTTAATATGAGAGATTGCAAGCCTATGGATACCCCTGTGGTTAAGGGACATAACCTAAGCGAGGAAATGCGCCCTACAAAACAATGCGATATAGAACGCATGAAGAGAGTCCTATACTCAAGTGCCGTTGGCAGCCTAATGTACGCCATGTTGTGTACCAGGCCAGACATATGCTTCGCAGTCGGACTTGTGAGTCGATTCCAATCCAATCCAGGAGTCAAACACTGGGAAGCTGTAAAGAGGATTATGAGATATCTAAAAGGAACCATGGACTATGAGCTATGCTATCAAGGAAATGGCCTTCGTGCGGAGGGTTATTATGATGCTGATTGGGCAAGAGACCTGGACGAGCGACACTCGACGTCAGGCTATGCTTTCCTACTAAATAATGGAGCAATCTCCTGGAGCAGCAAGAAACAAACGTGTGTGTCTCTTTCATCCATGGAAGCAAAATATGTAGCTTGTTCTGTAGCTATCCAAGAAGCTGTGTGGCTCAAAAGATTCTTAGTACGATTGGGAATCCATGGTGGGAGTGAGGGACCAACTCTGATTCATTGCGATAGTCAAGCAGCAATAGCCTATGCAAAGGACCCTAAGTACCACAATCGTACTAAGCATATAGACATAAAATATCACTTTGTAAGGGATATGATCGCTAAGAAACAAGTGACAGTTTAATACTTGTCCACTCATAAGATGTTGGCAGATCCCCTAACCAAGCCTATACCTAGAGATCCTTTCGTTAAGCATGTAAAGGCCTTAGGCATGCGTAGAGCATGATGTATTGAACTCCTTTTTCTTTTTGATCCTTTTTTTTGTTCAAATACGCAGGCACAAGGCATGTTGTACTGAACCTTTTCCTCTTACTTAATAATTCAATGCATTTTATCCAGTTCAAAGAAATTTTTCTTGTATATTTGTGTATTTATACATACATAGGCACAAGGTATGCAATACAAATATGTCGTACAGGTCATAAGGTTGGCTCACTCACACGAGCAATTGCCTCACTATGTTCTCATGGGATATAGAAGGTTTGACAGCAGATGATCACCATGAGATGGTAGAGAAGAATCACTGCACAAATGTCACCTCAGCTAGACTGAGATGAGACCCATAAAAGTTTGGGTCGAATCATGGATAATGTGTAGTCCATGAGACCTATAGCCAGACAAGGAACTCTTCACTAATAAGACGTCATATATAGTTGTGATGAAAGAGCTCCTGGTTCAAATGTTGGAGTGCATTTGGAACTTAAGTCTATACGGTGCTATTAAAACCAAAAGTGACATACTCCACTTGGTGGATTGAGCACCGTAGCATGCAATTCATACTGCATGAGCTCATTCAAATCCGTAACAAGGGATGTAGATGGAAGATCCCTAATCCATTACAGTGTGAGTCTCAGAAAGGAAATAAACCTTTCATAATGCCCTTAAGACTTATACAACATCACAAGATTTTGGTTTAGTGGCAGCTACTCTAGCCTTCCCCATGGTCAAGAATGATGCAATCTAACGGGTCAAGACTGAGAAAGCGACTATGCCAAATCTAAATGATGAATAGTCAGAAGGAAGATTTATCCTAAAATACACATCTACGTTGGTGTCTGTGACATGTCCCTTGCAGGTTGAACAGAACATCTAAGCAAGTGTGGATACCATACGTATGAGAAGGCAATCTGAGTAAACAAAATAACTCGAGAGGGATTAGATATGCCACAAGTAAAGTGTATGGATAAAACTAGGGCATTCAAGACAACAAGCATGCAATTTGCAAGTACACCGAGGGTGTTCTTGTGTGCTGGTCCTGCATAAAGGATTCCTAGTACACAAGCACCCAAATCGATGACGTCATGCCCACGCGGTCACGGTAGACACCTAGTATGAAGCAATGAAAGATTTAGCTATCGCACGATGGGCAGCCCATCAAGTGCGAGTGGGAGATGTTAGATTTTGGGCTTAGGATCCGCCCTTGATGGGCCGGATTATTTAACCGGGTATAAAGAGAATATATCAGTCAAATATCCAAGCGATATTGTGATATGTTTGACTTGATCAAACACCTTGAATCATATCCAATCGGTTACGATATAAATCTAATTAATTTATATTTAATTAATTAATTTATATTGTGTAGATTAATATATATTAAGTATATATATTTAGAATTAATTGTGATTGATTCTGGATTTAAATTCAAATATCATGATATTATGAGATAAGGATATATTATATCTTATCTCAGATTTTATCTGATGGGCTCAGTGGATATTTTTATGCTACCCAAAATATCCCTGACAAAAGCTATAAATAGAGGCTTCCCCCATCAGTTCAAATCACTCCAGTAGTAGAGCTTTCCTACTATATCTCTCTCTCTCTCTTATTTTCTTTCTTGCAAAAGGGTGCTCTGCTGTGCACTTAAAAGCTTAGACTTTTATAGTCTAGCTTAAGTGTGAGCTAAGAAGATCTGACTGACCCGACCTAGAACTGACCCGGTATGTTTTCGATCCATTGTCTTATATTTTTTCTAACAGGATCCTTAACTGGAATTTATCCCAAAAATTATATTTTAACCGTTGAGGGTAAGAGAGCATGCATTGTCTTTTTTATCTCCCTTCTCCACAACTCCATAGCACCACTCCATTTCTTTTTTCAGTAGGGTTTCAATTTTCACAAATCATTTTGGTAAGTCAAATGACTTCTTTTTATCAAACTCTCTTCACGGAAAATTTTCTACTTATGCCATTTAGAAAAAAATTTTGGATCTAGAGTTTGAAGCAAGTATTGAGTTTTGATGATAGATGAACATAGTATTGTAGAACTATTTTAATAGATCATTTCTATCGGTTTAGTTTTATTATTGATTGAACTAATATTTTAAAATTAATTATTTAGT
Source organism: Neltuma alba (assembly GCF_004799145.2). Classification (NCBI taxonomy): domain Eukaryota; kingdom Viridiplantae; phylum Streptophyta; class Magnoliopsida; order Fabales; family Fabaceae; genus Neltuma; species Neltuma alba. The sequence goes on along the minus strand of NW_021636590.1, from coordinate 5,301 downwards.
TAAACTATATTTATTTGTGAAAAAATATGATAATTCTACTATGGAACTTTTGATTAAATTATTTACTTAAGTGTATTTGGTGTATATTGAATTTCTAATGGTTTTTTTTTTTCAGATTTAAACTTGAGATATGAATTTTTTTGAATTTTAAATATAATAATTTCATATTTTTAAAAATTTGAGAAAAATATTTATTAAAGTAAATATTTTGAAAGATTTAAATGAAAAATATGGATTATTAGGATATTATAATTTTGTGCTAAAAGATTTAATTATAGGGTGTGAAAGGTATAGGATTTTAGTATATAATTAGAAACTTTAACATATATATATATATTAGCTTAAGTAATTAATTAAATAGCTTATATATTGATATGTAAATATTGATTTTGTAGATTAAATTATTGGATTGTTGGTTTGATCACAGGGTTAACCTTGTGGTAATCCTTTCCTAGTGTGCAAGAGGTAACCACTTTTCACTTATTATGAATACTTGTATGTTATTTGTCACACCTATCTTTATTAATACATGATACCACAATTAGGACCATTTGGAACCATCATTCAAGGCTTACAGGTAAGAAAATTCCACATTTTAAAAACTTAGTCCCCAGTTACTATTCACAAAACGTTAAAATTTTGCAAACTTTAAAAATTTATAACTAAATGTAGAAAAATCGAATTGAAGTGGTTCCAAGTTTTATTTGAAGCTTGTAATATGTTCTTTAAAGAAAAAATATGCTTTGGTATCATGCTCTGACTGGAACAGAGTCAAGGAACACACAAAGTTGCACTATTCATTTGGTCATTTTTTAATTTTCTAATATTTTAGCCCAACTTTGGAAGGGCATAATTCTTAACATAAAACTCCAAATTTAATGATCTACCACTTGATTTATAGCTTAAAATAAGATCTATAAGTTTGCAAAATCTCAGGTCTAGACTCATCCATTTTCCTATTATTTTATGCATCACAAAATTTGTCCAGATTAAGGCATTTTTATCCCTCTTGACTATGAATTCTTAAATTTCGTTTTCTCTTTTTCATGCCACACAAAGCTTGTCATATCAGGCTAGTATACATGAACAAAAGCACTACATCACAATTACATAGTCTTGGGTTACAATATCCAAGATCCCTTACAAAATCATAACAAAGTTCCTTAATTCATAACATGACAAAGCAAAATGAGGTTATACAACTTCATTATCCCAGACTAACTCCTTGTCTTTGTCCTTGCTTGATCCACTTCCTAGTTAGTGCATAATTTATATAGAGAGGAATGAGATTTCATAGAAATCTCAATAGCAATGAACTATAATTGTTATGTTAATCATACTTTACATAATGTAACACGTTATAATGCTTAATGCCATTCTCAACTCATGTATAATTATGTCATACATTGCGCCATAGAAGAAAACAAGCACATACCCACATTAACACATCATTATGCATTTGGTCAAAGCATATCAAACATGATAAAAACATCCATTACTATAGCACAGTTCAACCACCGCATGACAAAATAAAGCAAACAACATATAAACATTAAGCAAGCGAGGAAAAAAAAATCAAATTATAGATTCAATGCTACCTCTTGTCTTTGATTCAATTCGGTCACTTTAAGGGTTTGATGTTCTCCTTTGTTTTTCTCCACAACACTTACCAATTCAAGCATAAATACAAGCTATATTACCAACCATTCAAGCTTGACTACAGGTGTTTAACCTTAAACCTAATTAAATCCCCTTTTTTCTTGATTTTTGACATTATTATTCCTTCTTTGATTCCATAAATCCCTTGGGCCATTTCTACACAAATTTTCATGTAGAATTCAAATATGAATTTAGATTTAAACAAAATCACATTCTTTCCCCTTCAATTAGAGTTGGCAAAATAGGGTCCTTATGGAATTCAAAATTCCAATTTTGATTCCAACGCTTCTAAATACTTTTTCTTGGTGTTTTCCTACACAAAAACATTTTTAAAACTCATTGGAATTATCAAAACACATTAAAACAAACTCCTACCCCAAGAACTTGATTTGGCCAAGTGGTGTGCTTTGAAACCCTAACTTGATTTTCTTCCAAAAATCAATCCAAACACCATTTAGACATGATAATTCCAGCTTATATTCAAGACTTCTATCCTTCCCTAATCCATATTCAATTCAATTGAAATGTGACAGCATAACAATCTTAGATTACAACTTGAACTTCTAACCATAACAAGCTTAAACTTAACCAAAATCAAGCTCAAACTTACCTTGATTAATCCTTGACTAAAGCTTAACGTTTCCTCCTCCAAATACATGGTTTAAGGCTCTCTTTTAAGCTCAATTTTTTAGTTTGGAAGAACCTTCCCAAATCTATGCAATTTTAACCGAATTTTAGGTATTTTAAGAGGTATTTATAGAGTAAAGATCTGACCCCTCTCCCTTCACTTATGGTGCCAAAATCTGCCACCTAAGAGGCCATGTAGCCTTCATTGAATGCCTCTAATTTTCAGATTTTGCCAAGTATCTTTCTTCTTAATTTTTCCATTGATTTTGGGTTTAAATTGGGTTTAAGCGTCTTTAATTTTTGGTCCATGTTTTGCATGAAATTTTTGAGCCCTCTTGGCCGAAAATGAAGCCCAAATCTGATTTGAAAAGGGAGAAGAAGTATGGCTCAATCACAAATATCAATTTCTAACCAAAACTTATGATTTTGGCTACTATTTTTAAAAATAGTTCTAGGCCTCCAAAATTTATTTCTCTCTATTAAAAACTCCTTGTTAATATAGGAAATCCCCTTGAGAAATTTTGTAATTTATTTCAACCTCTAACTATTTATTTTGAATTTTCTCTGAAATAGGGCTTTGCTGATAAGATTTCAGTAATAAATATTCTAAAATTAATTCTTACAACTCCAAGGCCTAGAATCAATTTTATATATTCAAATAAATCCTTAAATAATGTTCCCATATTTTTTATGAATTATTGAGGCCTCTACATATTTTAAATGATTATTTTTGCCCCATTTTCACTATTTTTTCCCGAAAAACCTCTGTTTTCAGGAATTCCGTAATAAACTATTTTCATGCTAATTTCACCTTTAGAATCTCAAATAGGGCTCTAAAATCTCTAATTCTCTAATTATGCATTTTTTGTGGATTTTCTAGAATTTTTCTTAAATTTTCTTATTTTACCTTTTCTAGATTGATAATTTTGAAAATATCAGTCTGGACCCTATCCAGGTTTTATATCAAAAGTTGTTTTGTCCTTCCTTCTACTTTTATTGGCCCTTAACTTAATTTTTTACTTCTAATATCAGGGTTAAATTTTTGAGGATGTGATATTGTTTAAGATAGATTTTGAATTATATGAAAGTTATAAAATACTATTGAATTATGATATGAGCTATGAAACTATGTGGTTATTGAAACGATCTTGGGGACTTTCTTTATGAAAAATATATATATGAGTATGATGATCTTATGTGTTTATGGATTATTAGAAATTGAAAATTTGAATTGATTTTAGCATGTTGATGATTTATTATGAATATAATCTTTTGAGTATTGATAGGAGAGGGGTGGCGGATGTTGATGATAGGAATTATACCAAAGAGGATATAAGGGAGTGAATCATGTAGGTTTGAGGATATAAGGTGGTAGGGTCATCAAGTATACACTGGTTGGTCCTTTAGCCTAATTACTCATTGTAGGGTATTGACACCCAACTAAAGGACTAGAGGGGGAACCAATGGTCAGATCTTGTGCTCTGTGGATTTTGGCCTGTCCATATCACTTGATCGATGAGCTTGTTTACTTACCAGTCACATGGATAAAAATTTAGCCTATGAGTTCAGTCAGAGGATATAAGGTGGTGGATATAAAGGACGTGAGAGGACTATTTATTGTATTTTGCTATATGCTCTAACAATATGAAATTTGTTTGAATACTATGAATTTGTAATTGTCTCACTTGACACCTTATGAGCACTTACTTGTATGCTCGATAAGTAGGTGACTATTTGATTTCAATCACATATACCATGCTGAAATATGGTTTTTTGATCACTTTTAGTCATTAATACAAATATTCAACATAATTCACAATAATCCATAATAATTACAAATATTATTTTAAAGAGGCATAACAATCAATTGTCTCCCAAAATGATCTCCTTTCCTTTGTCCTTGCTTGGTCCAACTCCTAGTTGGTGACTATATGAACATAAAGGAATGAGATTTCACAGAAATCTTGGTAGCAATGAATCATAATTATCATGCAATTCATGCTATGTAAAAATGTGATGTGTGAGCATAAAATCAACATCATTTTGCTACATTTCATGTGTATATCATTTGCCACAGAAAGAGAGCAATCAATCAAGCCATTATGCCATTCATCATAACATATTGCCAAGGCATATTCAACATAGAATTCCACACATAATCATATATTTTGCTCAATCACATCATGGCAATATAAATCAAATAGCACATACACATTTAAACAAGCAAGAAAGCATTCAAATTATAAGTTCAATGCTACCTCTTGATTACCTATTCAATTTAGCCTCTTTGGTATGATTGTACTCCTCTTTGATTTCTTACAAAATGCCTATCAATTTAATAAATACATTCTAAATTACCAATAATCTAAGCATAAACATTAATGCTTGACATTAAACTCAATTAACCCCTTTTTCTTGATTTTTGACATAATTATTTTCTCTTTGTTTCTATTAATCTCTTGAGCCATTCTTATGCAATTTTTCATGTAGAATCTGTTGGAAATTGTGCCCCAGGGGCCAATCATTGTGTTATGAACATTGTTGATTTATGAATTTCTTAACTATGTTATCATATTATTTGCATGTTTACTGTGATGACTATCCTTGGATAACTCATGATTTATCCTAAATGTCCCTGGTCGGTCATCTATGTGGGAGTAGAGATGAAATAAGACCAGTATGACTTTGAAGATATAGAGATATAAATCAAAGTCATAGGCACATGTAAGAGTACAAGGTGTTGGACCGACCCACTATGAGAAAGCTGCATGGGTTAAGTCATAAGCTTCTCTCATATACAAATCATGTCACTTTGCCCTTTGACCTGAGATCATCATGGATTCCTACATGAGAAACGCTCAGCTTTGACCTAGTCAAAAGTCACTTTTGATCGAGTGATCATAAAGACTATATTCAGGTTTAGTGGTTTTTCATGAGGAGGAATGTGAATGGTCAAGATGGAATTTGTCCCTCACATTCGTAGAGAGATTTGCTGGGCCCCTCGATGATTGAGTC
>NW_021636589.1:0-43905 GCF_004799145.2 Neltuma alba | reverse complement strand
TGACAAAAGCTATAAATAGAGGCTTCCCCCATCAGTTCAAATCACTCCAGTAGTAGAGCTTCCTACTATATCTCTCTCCTATTTCTTTCTTGCAAAAGGGTGCTCTGCTGTGCACTTAAAAGCTTAGACTTTTATAGTCTAGCTTAAGCGTGAGCTAAGAAGATCCGACCGACCCGACCCGAAATCCGACCCGGTATGTTTTCGATCCATTGTCTTATATTTTTTCTAACATTGGCATCAGAGCCGAGATGTTCTTGAGGCTCTCAATATATGTGTGCATATATTATTCAAGCTCTTTTTTTTCCGCTGCATCATGAATATGCCGTATACAATTCGAACTCTATATGCTTGTGTTTTAAACTCAAATACACACTCCGTTTATATAAGTGAAGTTCGAAAACATTACCTGTTATTCCGTAAGGTTCAAAAACGTGATCGAAATCTTCTTTCTCAAAAGCCCCCAGCGTCGGCCACACTCTTGTTTTGGTCTTTAAAAATGATTGTTTTTTAAAGAAAACGAACCCATAGAGTTGTAGAGCACGAAAATACGAGTTCATAGACACCTAAAATGCATAAAACGGAGCTCGGAGGAGGAAGAAATCACTGTTCGAAAATGGCGGGTCGCGACGGACCTGCCGGAGCTCCAGCCGGATCTGGGCGACCCGGCTGGAGGTCAGGGACGACTTGACCAGCCCAAAACGGTGTCGTTTTGGGCTGGCCAGGACCAGGGTTTCACTTTAAGTGAAACGCTGCGTTTCGGGTCTGCGGACCCGAATCCTCCCTACTGACCCGACCAAATTTTTTTTTTTTGAAATTTAAAAAAAATTTTGAAATTAAAAAAAAATTTGAAATTTTTTTGGACACGCCTTGTGGGCGCGTGGGGTCCACCTAGGGACCCTTTGGTCATAAAAGGCACATGTATAGATTCCTTAAGACGTGAGGAATCAGATGGAATAGGTCAGGTAATGGCGAGAGGCCGGAAAGGCGGTGCGTGTATGACACGCGCCAGTCCCGAGAGTGGGCGAACCTACCCCTTATTTAAAAAAAAATTGGAATGATTATTGGGGCACGTGAGGGGCTAGTTTTTAGCCCTGTTTGACCTGAAATATTTCTAAAATCATGAGCTATAAATTAATATATTATGTGCTGATTTTTTTATGACTTTTTGGGTACGAAAAATAGCAAATAAATGTTTTGAATATTTATTTTTATATTTTTCTTAACTTGTTCTTTTTGGGTTTAGGAAATGGCCAACTCAAACTCAAATTCTAACCACTCTTTTGGAGAATATCCAACTTATTCTCCTCTTTCTGATGCTCCGAAATCTTCAAATTATTATGCTGCCGAAAGTACAAATAAAAGAAAAGCGCCTCAATCACAAGTAAACTCTAATGTACCTGAGGGGAGCAGTGGTAAAAGGAAATGTGTTCCTGACCAACAAGAGGAAGAAGTCTGCAGACCCAAGGACATAATTTAATAGAACAGATAGCAGAAAAGCATGCTGATGAATACAAGCATCAAAAGTGCCTATTTTCAAAATTGAGTTATTATGCTAAACAAATTGTCAATGAGCAAGACACACTCTTTTTCTCAAATATTGCAATCCAATACAGAGAGGAACTGGCAAGGAGGGGACACATATTTAGTGAAGCATTTTTTAAACAAAGTCTTTGTAGATGCTGGAAAGATGTTAAAGAGAGTTTGAGAGAACCCATGATAAAATATATCATGAACGAATGAGTTTTTGTTCACATTTATTTTTCCTTTTCATTTAATGTTTACTCTTGAGACTTTATTTTTGGGATTATCCAAATTTTTTTGTAAACATTTATGCTTGATAAATAAAGTTTTTTTTATTTCAAATGCTTTATTTGAGTGGGAGTTTCATGAGGAAAACTCCAATTGGGGATATGTTCAAGGAAAGTCAGAGATAAGAAAGGTAAGAGACTAACCAGGAGTAATGGGATGGGAGCCAACCTAGTTGTCTCCTGATCATGAAAATGGTGAGACTCTTACCCGGACGACCTATGACCTACTTGAATAAGTGTATGTTGCATACCGTACTAAAATGCATTGTTGTCTATGTGATAGCACGATGTCTCAAAGAGGAATCAAGTCCATTATAGCTGACCTCGTAGGAGGTGACAAGCTGAACGGAGACAATTACAGCATGTGGCGTCGTAAGATATCGTATGTCCTCGAAGAACAAGAAGTCACTGATGTGTTGACTACTTTTCTTCCAGAGCCTGAGGCAAATGCATCGCGAAGGGACCTAGGACGGCTACGCGGCCTGGAAAAGAAGGGACACTATCGCCAGAATTACCATGCTGAGTGCCATGACTGACGATGTGTTGGTGCAATTCGAAACACACCCTTCAGCCTCTGCCATGTGGGCAGCACTGAAATCCGAATTTGACGGTACCTCTGCTGCGAGGCTTAGGAGACTCACCGTCAAACTTGATAATTTCAAGCTGGGTCCTAACACTCCCATAAGGCATCACCTAAGGGCAATGCAGAACTTAATCAGGGAGCTTAAGGAAGCCGGAGGCGCCTTATCTGATGAGCAACAGATTCAAGCTGTCATGAGATCTCTCCCAGCAAGTTGGGATACCATGAAGCACACCATTACTCATAATGAGAGTATAAAAACCTTTGCTGATGTAGCTCGCCACCTCCAACTGGAGGATGATCGGATGGAAACTGTAAAGCCTGTCAGTAAGGCATATTTAACTGAAGGAAAGGGAGGGGCAACCTCCCAAAACCAGTCCAAGAGAAGCAAAGGCTCTCAAAATAAGAAAGGCGGCCCTAAAGTAAAGAAGGGAAAGAGTTCCTTCAAGAAAGGCAAGAAACCTGCAAAGAAGCGGAACATAGCAACCATCAAATGCTATGCTTGCCAACAAAAGGGACATTATGCCAAGGACTGCCCTGAGCAGAAAAAGGTATTGGATTCAGATTCAATACATTTCTCTTATGTTTCTAGCACTGCGTTTATTGCTGAAACTAATCCTGTTTGGGTTATAGACTCAGGGGCCACAGACCACGTGAGCAAGGATCGTGGGAACTTCACAGAATTTCGTCGGTTACCAGCAAGAAGCAGATGGCTTTATGTTGGGAACAACGCGAGAGTAGAAGTCAAAGGGATCGGTACTTGTGAGCTGACCCTGCATGGAGGAAGGACCCTAGTCCTGCAAAATGTCCTCTACGCTCGGAAATCCGACGAAATCTTGTGTCTGTTATTTCCTTAGTTAAATTTCATTTCAATGTCTTTTTTCATGATTTCACAGTAGACATTTCGTATGGGACCAACTTTTCAGTTTCTGGTTATGTTTCGGATGGTTTCTTTGTTTTAGAAAATTTCAATGATAATTTTTCTAGTTCTTGCTATGCTTTCTTCCGATGTCAATTACGATATATGGCACGCTAGATTAGGACATATTGGTCAAGAACGCATGACCAAACTGGCAAAAGAGGGTTTGCTAGGAAACGTGTCCAAAAAGGAAATGTCTCTGTGTGAACATTGCCTTGCTGGCAAGAGCACAAGGAAGCCTTTCGGAAAGGCAACCAGGGCTAACCATCCTCTTGAATTGGTACACTCTGATATTTGCGGACCAATGAGTGTTAGGGCACGTCACGGAGCATGGTATTTTATTACCTTCATCGATGATTCTTCCCGATATGGCTATACTTACCTGATTTCCCACAAATCTGAGGCATTAGAGTGCTTTAGAAAATATCTCAATCTAGTGGAAAATCAGCTAGGTTCAAGAATCAAAGCCTTAAGAACTGACCGAGGCCGAGAATACCTCTCTGATCAGTTCAAGGAGCTCTGTGAAGAAAGGGGTATTGTTAGGCAACTAACAATCCCTGGCACTCCTCAACAGAACGGAGTTGCTGAAAGGAGAAATAGAACTCTCCTCGATATGGTTAGATCAATGATGGCACAAGCTGAGCTTCCAACCTCATATTGGGGAGATGCTCTTTTAACTGCCACATTCATACTTAACCGAGTGCCTTCTAAATCAGTCACCACAACCCCTTATGAATCATGGACAAACCGCAAACCGGATCTAAGCATCCTAAGACCATGGGGGTCAGCGGCCTATATTCGTGATTCTTCCCATAAATATGACAAGCTAGAACGAGGGGCAAAAAGTGTATCTTCATAAGATACTCTGAGAACTCTAAGGGGTATGTCTTCATTGGTGAAAATGATGACGGCTCAGTGACTGAGATAGAGTCAAGGGACGCAACATTCATAGAAACCGAATATCCTAGCAGAGGGAGTATTGATCGAACAAGCCGTCTTTATGAGGATGATGGCAATGAGGTACAACAAAGTGTTCCTCAGTCTACTGATCCGAGTGGGAGGGTTGAACCATTTTCACAACAAGGTTTAACCCAGTCACAGGAAGTAAGTCCTACAACAACCCCACTTAGGAGAAGTAACAGAGACAAAACTCCTAAGAGACGCTTCTCAATTGAAGGAGCAACCTTCATCGTTAGTCCAGAAAACGATGAAGAAGACCCCGTAAGTGTTAAAGAAGCACTAACAGGACCTGCTAAAGAAAAATGGCAGAAGGCCTTAGAAGAGGAAATGGATTCCATGGAATCCAACCAAGTATGGGAATTAGTTGATCTACCACTTGGCCGAAAGGCAATTGGGAGCAAGTGGGTTCTCAAGTACAAACGTAAGGCTGATGGATCAATTGATAAACCCAAAGCAAGGTTAGTTTCCAAAGGGTATACACAACGGGAAGGAGTGGATTACGCAGACACCTTCTCACCTGTTGTACGTTTCAACTCGATACGACTGATATTGGCTTTAGTAGCAAGTTTAGACTTAGAGTTACATCAGATGGATGTAAAAACCGCCTTCTTGAATGGAGAACTAGATGAGGAAATCTATATGAAACAGCCTGAGGGCTTCATACAGAAAGGGAACGAACAAAAGGTTTGTAAACTATTGAGATCCATTTATGGACTCAAGCAATCATCTAGGCAGTGGTACTTAAGGTTCCACAAAGCTATAAGCTCCTATGACTTTGAAATGATCGAGGAAGATCACTGCGTTTATATCAAGCGGTTTGGAGACAACTTTGTCATTCTATCCCTCTATGTCGATGACATACTACTGGCTGGTACCAATCTTAAACTAATAAAGATGATCAAAGAGTGGTTATCCTTGAACTTCGAGATGAAAGACATGGGCGAAGCAGAATATATCTTAGGCGTTAAGATAAAAGAGATCGTTCTAGAAAATTGCTGTCATTGTCACAAAAGGCATACATAGCAAAGATTCTTGAGCGTTTTAATATGAGAGATTGCAAGCCTATGGATACCCCTGTGGTTAAGGGACATAACCTAAGCGAGGAAATGCGCCCTACAAAACAATGCGATATAGAACGCATGAAGAGAGTCCTATACTCAAGTGCCGTTGGCAGCCTAATGTACGCCATGTTGTGTACCAGGCCAGACATATGCTTCGCAGTCGGACTTGTGAGTCGATTCCAATCCAATCCAGGAGTCAAACACTGGGAAGCTGTAAAGAGGATTATGAGATATCTAAAAGGAACCATGGACTATGAGCTATGCTATCAAGGAAATGGCCTTCGTGCGGAGGGTTATTCGATGCTGATTGGGCAGGAGACCTGGACGAGCGACACTCGACGTCAGGCTATGCTTTCCTACTAAATAATGGAGCAATCTCCTGGAGCAACAAGAAACAAACGTGTGTGTCTCTTTCATCCATGGAAGCAAAATATGTAGCTTGTTCTGTAGCTATCCAAGAAGCTGTGTGGCTCAAAAGATTCTTAGTACGATTGGGAATCCATGGTGGGAGTGAGGGACCAACTCTGATTCACTGCGATAGTCAAGCAGCAATAGCCTATGCAAAGGACCCTAAGTACCACAATCGTACTAAGCATATAGACATAAAATATCACTTTGTAAGGGATATGATCGCTAAGAAACAAGTGACAGTTTAATACTTGTCCACTCATAAGATGTTGGCAGATCCCCTAACCAAGCCTATAGCTAGAGATCCTTTCGTTAAGCATGTAAAGGCCTTAGGCATGCGTAGAGCATGATGTATTGAACTCCTTTTTCTTTTTGATCCTTTTTTTTGTTCAAATACGCAGGCACAAGGCATGTTGTACTGAACCTTTTCCTCTTACTTAATAATTCAATGCATTTTATCCAGTTCAAAGAAATTTTTCTTGTATATTTGTGTATTTATACATGCATAGGCACAAGGTATGCAATACAAATATGTCGTACAGGTCATAAGGTTGGCTCACTCACACGAGCAACTGCCTCACTATGTTCTCATGGGATATAGAAGGTTTGACAGCAGATGATCACCATGAGATGGTAGAGAAGAATCACTGCACAAATGTCACCTCAGCTAGACTGAGATGAGACCCATAAAAGTTTGGGTCGAATCATGGATAATGTGTAGTCCATGAGACCTATAGCCAGACAAGGAACTCTTCACTAATAAGACGTCATATATAGTTGTGATGAAAGAGCTCCTGGTTCAAATGTTGGAGTGCATTTGGAACTTAAGTCTATACAGTGCTATTAAAACCAAAAGTGACATACTCCACTTGGTGGATTGAGCACCGTAGCATGCAATTCATACTGCATAAGCTCATTCAAATCCGCAACAAGGGATGTAGATGGAAGATCCCTAATCCATTACGGTGTGAGTCTCAGAAAGGAAATAAACCTTTCATAATGCCCTTAAGACTTAGACAACATCACAAGATTTTGGTTTAGTGGCAGCTACTCTAGCCTTCCCCATGGTCAAGAATGATGCGATCTAACGGGTCAAGACTGAGAAAGCGATTATGCCAAATCTAAATGATGAATAGTCAGAAGGAAGATTTATCCTAAAATACACATCTACGTTGGTGTCTGTGACATGTCCCTTGCAGGTTGAACAGAACATCTAAGCAAGTGTGGATACCATACGTATGAGAAGGCAATCTGAGTAAACAAAATAACTCAAGAGGGATTAGATATGCCACAAGTAAAGTGTATGGATAAAACTAGGGCATTCGAGGCAACAAGCATGCAATTTGCAAGTACACCGAGGGTGTTCTTGTGTGCTGGTCCTGCATAAAGGATTCCTAGTACACAAGCACCCAAATCGATGACGTCATGCCCACGCGGTCACGGTAGACACCTAGTATGAAGCAATGAAAGATTTAGCTATCGCACGATGGGCAGCCCATCAAGTGCGAGTGGGAGATGTTAGATTTTGGGCTTAGGATCCGCCCTTGATGGGCCGGATTATTTGACCGGGTATAAAGAGAATATATCAGTCAAATATCCAAGCGATATTGTGATATGTTTGACTTGATCAAACACCTTGAATCATATCCAATCGGTTACGATATAAATCTAATTAATTTATATTTAATTAATTAATTTATATTGTGTAGATTAAATATATATTAAGTATATATATTTAGAATTAATTGTGATTGATTCTGGATTTAAATTCAAATATCATGATATTATGAGATAAGGATATATTATATCTTATCTCAGATTTTATCTGATGGGCTCAGTGGATATTTTTATGCTACCCAAAATATCCCTGACAAAAGCTATAAATAGAGGCTTCCCCCATCAGTTCAAATCACTCCAGTAGTAGAGCTTTCCTACTATATCTCTCTCTCTCTCTTATTTTCTTTCTTGCAAAAGGGTGCTCTGCTGTGCACTTAAAAGCTTAGACTTTTATAGTCTAGCTTAAGTGTGAGCTAAGAAGATCTGACTGACCCGACCTAGAACTGACCCGGTATGTTTTCGATCCATTGTCTTATTTTTTCTAACAGGATCCTTAACTGGAATTTATCCCAAAAATTATATTTTAACCGTTGAGGGTAAGAGAGCATGCATTGTCTTTTTTATCTCCCTTCTCCACAACTCCATAGCACCACTCCATTTCTTTTTTCAGTAGGGTTTCAATTTTCACAAATCATTTTGGTAAGTCAAATGACTTCTTTTTATCAAACTCTCTTCACGGAAAATTTTCTACTTATGCCATTTAGAAAAAAATTTTGGATCTAGAGTTTGAAGCAAGTATTGAGTTTTGATGATAGATGAACATAGTATTGTAGAACTATTTTAATAGATCATTTCTATCGGTTTAGTTTTATTTATTGATTGAACTAATATTTTAAAATTAATTATTTAGTTAAACTGATATTTATTTGTGAAAAAATATGATAATTCTACTATGGAACTTTTGATTAAATTATTTACTTAAGTGTATTTGGTGTATATTGAATTTCTAATGGTTTTTTTTTTCAGATTTAAACTTGAGATATGAATTTTTTTGAATTTTAAATATAATAATTTCATATTTTTAAAAATTTGAGAAAAATATTTATTAAAGTAAATATTTTGAAAGATTTAAATGAAAAATATGGATTATTAGGATATTATAATTTTGTGCTAAAAGATTTAATTATAGGGTGTGAGAGGTATAGGATTTTAGTATATAATTAGAAACTTTAACATATATATATATATATTAGCTTAAGTAATTAATTAAATAGCTTATATATTGATATGTAAATATATTGATTTTGTAGATTAAATTATTGGATTGTTGGTTTGATCACAGGGTTAACCTTGTGGTAATCCTTTTCCTAGTGTGCAAGAGGTAACCACTTTTCACTTATTATGAATACTTGTATGTTATTTGTCACACCTATCTTTATTAATACATGATACCACAATTAGGACCATTTGGAACCATCATTCAAGGCTTACAGGTAAGAAAATTCCACATTTTAAAAACTTAGTCCCCAGTTACTATTCACAAAACGTTAAAAATTTTGCAAACTTTAAAAATTTATAACTAAATGTAGAAAAATCGAATTGAAGTGGTTCCAAGTTTTATTTGAAGCTTGTAATATGTTCTTTAAAGAAAAAATATGCTTTGGTATCATGCTCTGACTGGAACAGAGTCAAGGAACACACAAAGTTGCACTATTCATTTGGTCATTTTTTAATTTTCTAATATTTTAGCCCAACTTTGGAAGGGCATAATTCTTAACATAAAACTCCAAATTTAATGATCTACCACTTGATTTATAGCTTAAAATAAGATCTATAAGTTTGCAAAATCTCAGGTCTAGACTCATCCATTTTCCTATTATTTTATGCATCACAAAATTTGTCCAGATTAAGGCATTTTTATCCCTCTTGACTATGAATTCTTAAATTTCGTTTTCTCTTTTTCATGCCACACAAAGCTTGTCATATCAGGCTAGTATACATGAACAAAAGCACTACATCACAATTACATAGTCTTGGGTTTACAATATCCAAGATCCCTTACAAAATCATAACAAAGTTCCTTAATTCATAACATGACAAAGCAAAATGAGGTTATACAACTTCATTATCCCAAGACTAACTCCTTGTCTTTGTCCTTGCTTGATCCACTTCCTAGTTAGTGCATAATTTATATAGAGAGGAATGAGATTTCATAGAAATCTCAATAGCAATGAACTATAATTGTTATGTTAATCATACTTTACATAATGTAACACGTTATAATGCTTAATGCCATTCTCAACTCATGTATAATTATGTCATACATTGCGCCATAGAAGAAAACAAGCACATACCCACATTAACACATCATTATGCATTTGGTCAAAGCATATCAAACATGATAAAAACATCCATTACTATAGCACAGTTCAACCACCGCATGACAAAATAAAGCAAACAACATATAAACATTAAGCAAGCGAGGAAAAAAAATCAAATTATAGATTCAATGCTACCTCTTGTCTTTGATTCAATTCGGTCACTTTAAGGGTTTGATGTTCTCCTTTGTTTTTCTCCACAACACTTACCAATTCAAGCATAAATACAAGCTATATTACCAACCATTCAAGCTTGACTACAGGTGTTTAACCTTAAACCTAATTAAATCCCCTTTTTTCTTGATTTTTGACATTATTATTCCTTCTTTGATTCCATAAATCCCTTGGGCCATTTCTACACAAATTTTCATGTAGAATTCAAATATGAATTTAGATTTAAACAAAATCACATTCTTTCCCCTTCAATTAGAGTTGGCAAAATAGGGTCCTTATGGAATTCAAAATTCCAATTTTGATTCCAACGCTTCTAAATACTTTTTCTTGGTGTTTTCCTACACAAAAACATTTTTTAAACTCATTGGAATTATCAAAACACATTAAAACAAACTCCTACCCCAAGAACTTGATTTGGCCAAGTGGTGTGCTTTGAAACCCTAACTTGATTTTCTTCCAAAAATCAATCCAAACACCATTTAGACATGATAATTCCAGCTTATATTCAAGACTTCTATCCTTCCCTAATCCATATTCAATTCAATTGAAATGTGACAGCATAACAATCTTAGATTACAACTTGAACTTCTAACCATAACAAGCTTTAAACTTAACCAAAATCAAGCTCAAACTTACCTTGATTAATCCTTGACTAAAGCTTAACGTTTCCTCCTCCAAATACATGGTTTAAGGCTCTCTTTTAAGCTCAATTTTTTAGTTTGGAAGAACCTTCCCAAATCTATGCAATTTTAACCGAATTTTAGGTATTTTAAGAGGTATTTATAGAGTAAAGATCTGACCCCTCTCCCTTCACTTATGGTGCCAAAATCTGCCACCTAAGAGGCCATGTAGCCTTCATTGAATGCCTCTAATTTTCAGATTTTGCCAAGTATCTTTCTTCTTAATTTTTCCATTGATTTTTGGGTTTAAATTGGGTTTAAGCGTCTTTAATTTTTGGTCCATGTTTTGCATGAAATTTTTGAGCCCTCTTGGCCGAAAATGAAGCCCAAATCTGATTTGAAAAGGGAGAAGAAGTATGGCTCAATCACAAATATCAATTTCTAACCAAAACTTATGATTTTGGCTACTATTTTTAAAAATAGTTCTAGGCCTCCAAAAATTTATTTCTCTCTATTAAAAACTCCTTGTTAATATAGGAAATCCCCTTGAGAAATTTTGTAATTTATTTCAACCTCTAACTATTTATTTTGAATTTTCTCTGAAATAGGGCTTTGCTGATAAGATTTCAGTAATAAATATTCTAAAATTAATTCTTACAACTCCAAGGCCTAGAATCAATTTTATATATTCAAATAAATCCTTAAATAATGTTCCCATATTTTTTATGAATTATTGAGGCCTCTACATATTTTAAATGATTATTTTTGCCCCATTTTCACTATTTTTTCCCGAAAAACCTCTGTTTTCAGGAAATTCCGTAATAAACTATTTTCATGCTAATTTCACCTTTAGAATCTCAAATAGGGCTCTAAAATCTCTAATTCTCTAATTATGCATTTTTTGTGGATTTTCTAGAATTTTTCTTAAATTTTCTTATTTTACCTTTTCTAGATTGATAATTTTGAAAATATCAGTCTGGACCCTATCCAGGTTTTATATCAAAAGTTGTTTTGTCCTTCCTTCTACTTTTTATATTGGCCCTTAACTTAATTTTTAACTTCTAATATCAGGGTTAAATTTTTGAGGATGTGATATTGTTTAAGATAGATTTTGAATTATATGAAAGTTATAAAATACTATTGAATTGTGATATGAGCTATGAAACTATGTGGTTATTGAAACGATCTTGTGGGACTTTCTTTATGAAAAATATATATATGAGTATGATGATCTTATGTGTTTATGGATTATTAGAAATTGAAAATTTGAATTGATTTTAGCATGTTGATGATTTATTATGAATATAATCTTTTGAGTATTGATAGGAGAGGGGTGGCGGATGTTGATGATAGGAATTATACCAAAGAGGATATAAGGGAGTGAATCATGTAGGTTTGAGGATATAAGGTGGTAGGGTCATCAAGTATACACTGGTTGGTCCTTTAGCCCAATTACTCATTGTAGGGTATTGACACCCAACTAAAGGACTAGAGGGGGAACCAATGGTCAGATCTTGTGCTCTGTGGATTTTGGCCTGTCCATATCACTTGATCGATGAGCTTGTTTACTTACCAGTCACATGGATAAAAATTTAGCCTATGAGTTCAGTCAGAGGATATAAGGTGGTGGATATAAAGGACGTGAGAGGACTATTTATTGTATTTTGCTATATGCTCTAACAATATGAAATTTGTTTGAATACTATGAATTTGTAATTGTCTCACTTGACACCTTATGAGCACTTACTTGTATGCTCGATAAGTAGGTGACTATTTGATTTCAATCACATATACCATGCTGAAACATGGTTTTTTGATCACTTTTAGTCATTAATACAAATATTCAACATAATTCACAATAATCCATAATAATTACAAATATTATTTTAAAGAGGCATAGCAATCGATTGTCTCCCAAAATGATCTCCTTTCCTTTGTCCTTGCTTGGTCCAACTCCTAGTTGGTGACTATATGAACATAAAGGAATGAGATTTCACAGAAATCTTGGTAGTAATGAATCATAATTATCATGCAATTCATGCTATGTAAAAATGTGATGTGTGAGCATAAAATCAACATCATTTTGCTACATTTCATGTGTATATCATTTGCCACAGAAAGAGAGCAATCAATCAAGCCATTATGCCATTCATCATAACATATTGCCAAGGCATATTCAACATAGAATTCCACACATAATCATATATTTTGCTCAATCACATCATGGCAATATAAATCAAATAGCACATACACATTTAAACAAGCAAGAAAGCATTCAAATTATAAGTTCAATGCTACCTCTTGATTACCTATTCAATTTAGCCTCTTTGGTATGATTGTACTCCTCTTTGATTTCTTACAAAATGCCTATCAATTTAATAAATACATTCTAAATTACCAATAATCTAAGCATAAACATTAATGCTTGACATTAAACTCAATTAAACCCCTTTTTTCTTGATTTTTGACATAATTATTTTCTCTTTGTTTCTATTAATCTCTTGAGCCATTCTTATGCAATTTTTCATGTAGAATCTATTGGAAATTGTGCCCTAGGGGCCAATCATTGTGTTATGAACATTGTTGATTTATGAATTTCTTAACTATGTTATCATATTATTTGCATGTTTACTGTGATGACTATCCTTGGATAACTCATGATTTATCCTAAATGTCCCTGGTCGGTCATCTATGTGGGAGTAGAGATGAAATAAGACCAGTATGACTTTGAAGATATATAGAGATATAAATCAAAGTCATAGGCACATGTAAGAGTACAAGGTGTTGGACCGACCCACTATGAGAAAGCTGCATGGGTTAAGTCATAAGCTTCTCTCATATACAAATCATGTCACTTTGCCCTTTGACCTGAGATCATCATGGATTCCTACATGAGAAACGCTCAGCTTTGACCTAGTCAAAAGTCACTTTTGATCGAGTGATCATAAAGACTATATTCAGGTTTAGTGGTTTTTCATGAGGAGGAATGTGAATGATCAAGATGGAATTTGTCCCTCACATTCGTAGAGAGATATTGCTGGGCCCCTCGATGATTGAGTCTGAGAAATGTATGGCCATACTATAATGGAAAGGTAGTTCTGTTTCTATACTTAGACTACTCAGGGATCGAGAAAGTAACGGTCATGAATAGGAGGATGACGTTCTCCATGCCTCATCCATGACCAAAATGTCGTGTGACAAAAGGGACGTGATATGGTTGTATGAAAGGTTACATCGTTCAACGATCCTCATATGATTTGGGTAGTCGTGATGTCTTGCTAGAGACCGCTTACAACTTGTGAGTCATTATAGTTAATGGGCCACTGTCAACTTCATATGGGCCTACAGGGTTGCACACAAAATAGCCCAACACGAGCTATGATGTCCAGATTCATTGAATCTAAGATATGTCCAGATTCAATGAATAATATAGGGTGGACGTATATATATATAAATTCGTATGTGTATATACATATTATATAAATATAAGAGATATTAATTATTAGATTTAATTTATAAGGATAAATTAGATCTATATCACTTTTAAATTGATAAGATATAATATAATATCTCAAATTTGATTTATGAGAATAAATCAAATATAATTCCGTCATATCTTTATTTTGAATTAAATAAATAGGTGAATTAAATCTGTGGGATGGATTTAATATAAACCATATTTATTTAATTGTTTTCTTATCGGATTACGCAATATTTGATATTGTATTAATTTCGGAATTAATTTAGTATTAATTTCGAAATCAAATATCCTTCATAATACCTATAGCATCCTATATATTTGATATTAGGAGCTAGGGTTTTGGGATGAGAGTGAAAAAGCTTGCAGATAAGAGACGGCCAGTAAATAGAGAAGGAGGACGGATTCTTCGAAAATAAACCCTAGAAGGACAAGAGGCGCTAGCACGCGGTTCGTGATTGGAACGCTGTTCGTGTGGATACCGGTAGAGGAAGCCGATCTGAGTTGTCGACTTTGAGCGATAAAAGAGGCGAGCAGAGGCATCCTGAATGGCGGAATCCCTGAGCCACCAAGAAATCAAACATCGAAGGTAATACTTCTTACTACTTGACTTAAACACAATCGGTAAATCCGGGTAAGGGATTGAAAATTTTAAATTTATTTTCCTTTGCGCGTCTTTCAATTCCCTTCAGAATCCAAGTATCAAATCAGATTTGTCAAAATCTCATTGCTTTCCCTTTAATTTGATTTGGCTGAATAGGGTGACATTGGACTCCAAAATTTTTATTTTTGATTCCTATGATTTTAAACACTTTGCCTTGTTGTTTCCCTATACAAAAGCACCTTTTAAACTCAATAGAATCATCAAATCACGTTGAAACAATCTATAACCTCAAAATATCAAAGTGGTGGAATAAGGTGTATTAAACCCTAATTTTGATTCTCTTCCAAAATTCAATCCAAATATCAATTAAACATGCAATTCCAAGCTCATATTCATGATTTCTATCCTTCCCTAAACCATCCTTGATCAAACCAAAAATGGATAGCATCACACCTTGGGATTTGTCATGAAATTTCAACCAAAATAATCCTTAAATCTAGCCAAAATCAAATTTAGGCATACTTTAATGGATCCTAGCTTGAAGCTTGATAGTTTTCCTTGAATTTGGAGGGTTTTGCGTGCTGCTTAGTGGTGAGTTTTTAATTTGGCATAATTTCCCCTAATTTTTCTATTTTGGCCGAATTAAGAGCAATTAGGGGCATGTTATAGAGCTCCAAATTTGACCCTCTCCCGTCCATCATGGCATCATTTTCTGCTACCTAAGGGACCATGTGTTCGTCATAATATGCCTCACATTTTCAGATCAAGCCAAGTGTCCTTCTTCTTGATTTTTCTTTTAGATTTTAGGCTTGCATTGGGCTTAAACCCTCTTTAATTATTGAGCCATGGCTGCACAAAATTTATGGGCTTTCTTGACCCAATATGAAGCCCAAATCTAATTAGCAAGGAAGAAGAAGTGTGGCCCAACCACAAATATCAATTTCTAACCAAAACTCACTATTCCGGTTACTATTTTTAAAAATAATTCTAAACCCCCAAAAATTCATCTCTCTCCATCACAAACTTCCTTTTAATATAACAAAACCCCCTAAAAATTTTCAAAATTTATCTCAATCTCTAACTATTTATTTTGAATTTTCTTTGAAATTGGGCTTTACCAATAAGATTTCGGTAATAAATATTCTAAAATTAATTCCTGCACTTCAAGGACCTAAAAATAATTTTATAAAATAAAATAAATCCTTAAATAATTTTTTCATATTTTTTTTGAATTTATTGAGGCCTCTACATATCTAAAATAATTATTTCTAGTTAATTTTTCACTGTTTTTCTCGAAAAACCTCTGTTTTTAGGAATTTAGCAATAAGCTATTTTCATGCTATTTTCACTTCTAGAGTCTCAAATAGGGTTCCAAAACCTCAAATGTACCTTTTTTTCCATTTTTAGGAATTTTTTGTAAATTTTCTCATTTTGCCCTTCGTGGACCAATAATTTCAAAAATATCAATTCGGATCCTTTCTGGATTTTATGTTATACCTGGCTTCATCGGTTTGTCTACTTTTCCTATTGGCCCTTAACTTAATTTTTTATACTCATTATCAGGGTTAAATTTTACAGGATGTGACATTTCCTCCTTCCTTAAATAAATTTCATTCTTAAAATTTAAAACGTACCTCATTTAAAAAGCTTTGGATAATTGTTCTTCATATTGTCTTCCTTCTCCCATGTTGCTTCTTCTTGTGTTAAGTCTTTCCAAATCAACTTAACCATCAGGATGGTCTTATTTCGAAATTGCTTAATTTGTCAATCTATGATCTTTAATGGCTTTACTCTGAATGTTAAGTTGTCTTGCAGCTAAGGAACAAAAAAATGGACTAGGAACTAAACCGGTCGAGGTAGTGGGTCAAGGGTCACTGGTTAGACCATGGTCGAACTGGGGTCAGACCAGCCATATTAAAATAATAAAATTTAATTCACAATATTAAAGTGGAACAAATACTGTGGCCTTCTCCTCTTTACAAAATTAATCTAAAGGAATCAAATCAACAGCATAATTAAAACTAGTAAAATCTGCATAATGTAAGCTCACAGGTACTAATGTTATGATATTTAACAATACCTTCTCCTCTTTACAAAATCAATCTAAAGGAATCAAGTCAATCAACAACCATATTATTTTAGCAACAACACTCTCCTCCCTTTTTAAATCTCACAACAGCCAGAACTGAAGGAATTAAGAGAAACAAGGAACACAAAACAAAGTAGCTATTCGATCTTAGAAAACCAACCCAGCTAAAAAGGAAAGGTTTTGAGCTTACCTATAAGGCCACAACTCAATGCCTAAACCAAAGGTGGAGCAGGACGTCCTTGAATGGTGAAGGCAAAGCAGGACGGCGAGGAGAGGATGGAGATTCGCGACTTGCGATGTGAGCAGCGAAGGCTAAGCACGACATCACTAAACACTGAAAAGGTGAAGCAGGGTACCACTAGGATTTCTATCGATTGGGTGCCACTTGCAATGTGAGCAGTGAATAGATGAGGGAGTGCTACCATCAATGAACGGCTGAACTATGAGGCCCAACGTCAGTGATGCTATGGATTTTAGTGGGGGTAACAACTGGAGTCTGGGAGAAAAAGGAAGGAATCTTGGCGATTTGATAGGGAAGGGATTTTGATTTGCAGAAATGGGAGAGGATGTAGGAGGCGAGCTCGAGACGGCGAGCTAAATGTGAGGGAGAAAGAGTTTTTCTTTTAAAAAAAACTAGATGATGTCGTTTTGTCCTAGCTGGGTAGAAAAAAACTAGGTAAACCACCAAACCAGTTATTACCCGATTCAACACCAGTTTTTACCGGTTGGACCAGTTCTCCACCGATTCATATTTACATCAGTTCTTTAGGTAAACCCGACCAGACTGGCAATTGGTTCACTGATTTTCCGGTTGAACTGGCTAGTTTAGCCTGGTTTTCTTTCCTTACTTGTAGTGCGATATCCTCATATTCTAAAATATGAGATGGATCTGACTGGCATTTCTTTAGTTGAGAAATATGGAAGATGTCATGTATCTGACTGAGATTAGGGGATAGGGCCAACTTGTAAGCCATGGGTCTTATTTTTGAGAGAATTTAGAAGGGTCCGATAAATTAGGTGTCAGCTTTCTTGCTTTTCACAACCTTCCTAGTCCTATCATTGGAGATACCTTTAGGAATACATGATCTCCAACCTCGAATTCTAGTGGATTTCGCCGAACATCGACACAACTCTTGTGTCTACTTTGAGCTATAAGTAACCTCTGTCTAATCATCTTGATTTGTTGTGTTGTTCATTCTACCATGTTTGGTCCATAAATTTTTCTTTCCCCTAGCTCTGTCCAGCATAGTGGGAATCTGCACTTACGGCCATACAATGCTTCATATGGAGACATCTGTATACTGGAATGGTAGTTGTTATTGTATGCAAATTCAACTAACGACAGATACTCATCCCAGTTTCCTTTAAAATCCAATACACACGCTCTCAGTATATATTCTAGCATTTGTATTTTTCGCTCTGTTTGCCTATTCATTTGTGGATGATAGGCCGTATTGAAGCTTAACCTTGTACCCATAGCCTATTGTAATGCTTTCCAAAATCTGGAAAGAAATCGGGGATCTTTGTGTGATAAAATTGTTTCTGGTACCCTATGTAATCTTACAATCTCCTTAATATATAACCTCATAAGTTTCTCTTGTTGATATTCCTTTTTCATAGTTAGAAAGTGAGCTAACTTCATCAGTCAGTCAACTATTAACAAATTGCATTGTATCCTGATGACGTGCGAAGTAATCCCATAATAAAATCTATGGAGATACTATCCCACTTCTATTTGGGAATACCCAAAGGTTGCAGAGATCCTAACGGTCTCTGATGTTTTGTCTTAATTTTCTGACAAGTGAAGCACTTAGATACATACTCTGTGATGTCTCTTTTTATACCACGCAACCAAAACAATTCTCTAATATCTCGGTACATTTTTATCATGCTTGGATGCATTGTGTACTTGCTTTTGTGTGCCTCCTCCATAATTTGCTCTTTAATACCAATCATAGAAGGAATGGATACTCTCTCTTTGTATTTTAGTATTCCTTCTGGAGAGATCTCAAAATATTGAGTCTCATTCCACAGTACATTAGCCTTTAAAATATATGCTAAATGATCTCTCTTCTGAGGTTCTTCTATCTGCTTAATCAATTGTGCCTTTGCTTTTACCATTTCAACTTTTCCTGTCATCAACTGCATCTAACACATAGGATTCCAATCCCTGATGCCTTCAGTGAGTTTCTGTTCTTTGATTATTAGTGATGCTAGCTCCTGGCTTAATGCATCAGCCACTACATTAGCCTTTCTTGGATGGTACTTTATTTAGTAGTCATAATCCTTGAGTAACTCTATCCATCTTCTCTATCTCATGTTTAATTATTTCTAGTTTTGCAGGCATTTGAGACTTTTATGGTCATAATACAACTCAATAATTGCTTCATATAGATAATGCCTCCAAATCTTCAAGGCATAAATAATCACTGCTAGCCCCAGGTCGTGTATGGGGAAATTTTCTTCATGCATCTTAAGTTGTCGTGAGGTGTAAGTGACTACTTTACCTTGCTGCATCAGTACACATCCATTCCTTGCTTACTGGCATCTGTATACACTACAACAGTAGCGTAAGATTGGGGATAATCAGCATGCGAGTAGAGATCAGCTTTTACTTTAATTCTAAAAGCTAACCTCACACTTTTTGTCCCACACGAACGGTTGATTCTTCCTGGTGAGCTTGGTCAATAGAAGGGCAATTCTGGAAAAGTCTTGAATAAATCTTCTGTAGTACCCTGCTACTCCCAGAAAGCTTTGAACTTCTATCACCGTCTTTGGTTGTTCCTGTAACATCCTGAGTTTTATCGGGTTTTAATAGCCTCTTTTGGTTGATTTTGAGGGTAGATTAGCGATTTAATCTTGATCTTGGTGTTTGGGTTGGATTTGAGGTATGTTGGAGGAATAGGTGAATGTACCCCTCTCAGGGTATGTTCGCCGCGGCGAAGTAAACGTCGCGACGCACCGGGAGTTCCAGGGGAGAGTATCCTTTCAAAAATGTTTCGCCGTAGCGAAGGTGAGAGTATGCCGCGGTGAAGATTTTCTAGACGAGCGAGAGTTTCCTCTCGGGAAGCTTTCGCCGCGGCGAAGATTGGAGTTCGCCGCGGCGAAAGGTCCCGAATCTATATAGTCGCGGGAGGGGTTTAGTGTGCGAAAATTAAAAAATCTGAAGGTAGAGAGAGAGGCTCTACTAGGGTTTCGAATTTCTGGCTTGGAGGGGGCATTTCTAAGGATCCATTACCTCAAGTAAGTGATTTTAACCTCTAATCTATCTTCTTTATTGGAATTTATAAGGATTTATGGTAAAACCCTAGGATTTTCTAAGTTGTGTTGGAATTGAGGTTTTTGACCGATTGTTTTGAGTTTAATTGATTGCTTTGGGTTAGTCTAAGTTTTTAATCGGTGTAGTTTCCTTGGATTTAAAGAATCTTGAGTTTTTGAAGCTAGGGTTTATGGAAATGGGAGATTTGGGATTGAGGATGACAATGTGGAGATTGATTTTGAGTTTTGTGATTTGGGTTATGTTAAGGAGGGTTAAATTGGATGTTTAATCGGTTTAGATTGTTGTTAAGACTTCAATTGTTCAAATGGGATGTTGGAGGTTGAATTCCTATAGTGGGTCCTTGAGGTTTGAACTCTAATTGATGCTTGAAAAGGGGACTTGATGTTTTAATAGACTTTTATGACTTTGGAGTGTTGTTTGGATGGTTATACCCTTTGAGTTGGGTAGAGTTTTGGTTGGAGCTAGGAATTTTGTGTCCCCAAGTGTTGTTTTGACCACATTATTAGTTTGAAAGCTAATACATGGTGGTTGTGTGTTTGTGTGCTTGTGTAGACCGGTTGTGAGCCTTGTTGGTGCACGGGGCCGTATTGTCGGTTTGTTATTCCTTGCTCAGGCGAGAGGTAACCACTTTCCAATCCTTAGTACTTGCTTCTGTGGTATTATGAGTAGATTTATGTTTTGTGCTCCAAGTAGTAATTATGTTAAAAGTGTATGTTGTGTATAAAAAGAAAAACCGTCTGTGGGTTTCGATTGATGATGAATGAATCTTGAAATTGTGAAGGATATGCCACTAAATGAAGTTACTTATGAAATGTTCAATTACTATTTGATTATGGTTTGAGCATGATGCGTGAATTGGGAATTGGTGAGAGTTTTTGATAGTTACTACCACATGGTAAGGCCTCCATTAATGCATGATGGTTGGCTCAGTACGTCTCCCATAGTGAGGGATAGGCCTTTTGTCTCCTTACGTCCCCCAGAGTGAGGGATAGGCCTTTTATGGCTCCTTACGTCCCCTATAGTGAGGGATAGGCCGGCTTCGGCTCTTGAAAATCCCTCAAAGTGAGGGATATGGTTGATGGGAATTGCATCATTGCACTTGCATGACTTGTAGTGGCTATCATTATATATTACTTGTGAACTGCCCCACTTGACACATCACAAGCACCTATTTAGTAGTATCTTGAATTGGAAAGATTGGTTACTGGGACGTTCGTCTCACCCCGTGGTTTACAATGTTTTCAGGTGAAGGTTCCGGGCGTGGGCCATTGGGAAGAGACGCAGAGGCTTGAGCTTGGTTAGCTTTAGGCCTCTAGCACTTGTATATGTATGGCTAGTATATATTGCCACATTTAGGACTGCTTTTTGAAATATTTTGATTGCCCGGCCTTATTGTAAATTGGAGAATATGTTATCTCCTCGTTTTAGTTGGCCGGAGGCCATTTCTAGTGCTTTGTGAAACTTTGATATACATGGTGGAAAACTAATTGGATGGGTTGATTTTGATATCTTGTGTTACCCGGGTTGGAGGCTCGGAGGCCCAGTGGTTGTGAATGATTGATGTTAGTTGCATGCAACTGAATTTGGGTTTGACCCGAGTTTGAAAGTCAATTTCTGAAATTATGTAAATTTCTTTCTACTATGGTAGTTCATTTTAACAGCTTTCCTTTTCTACCATAGTAGTGGTTTTATGACGAGATTATAATGTTTTGAGGTAAAGGGTTTTACAGTTCCCAATTCAGTACCACTTTAATTTTACTTGGGTCTACCGTTACTCCTTCTTGGGTAATCACATAACCCAAGAATCTTACTTCGTTCTCCCAAAATTCACACTTACTGAGTTTGGCATATAGTTGCTTCTCTCTTAAGGTATTCAGGACAATCTGTAAATGTTGCTCATAATTTTTCTGGTGACTTTGAATACACCAAGATGTTATCAATAAAGACTATGACAAACTGATCTAGGTACAGTCGGAAGATTCTATTCATGTAATCTATAAAAATCGCAGGCGCATTCATCAATCCAAAAGGCATCACTAAAAACTTGTAATGCCCATAGCGGGTTCAGAAAGCAGTTTTTGGCATATCTTTTGCTTATATTCCCAGCTAATGATGGCCTGATCTTAGGTCAATCTTGGAAAGCATATTGGCACTAGCCAATTGATCTAGCAAATCATCAATTTGAGGTAATGGGTATTTGTTCTTGATCATCACTTTGTTTAGTTCTTGGTAATGGATGTATAATCCCAAACTAACATCCTTTTTCTTCACAAACAATGCCGGTGCACCCCATGGAGATATACTGGGTTAAATGAAACCTTTCTCCAATAACTCTACCAACTGTTTCTTTCACTTCGCATCATATTTGGAGCCATTCAATACGGGGCTTTTGAAATTAGTCTTGTTCTTGGCATTAGATCAATGGCAAACTCCACTTCTCTTTCTGGTGGTGGTCCACTGATCTCTATGGGAAAGACTTCTAAAAAATCATGTACAATTGGTACTTCTGCAATCCCTTCTTCCACTCTACTTTCACAAAGAAGAATGCTATGTACCCCTGGCAACCTTGTCTCAAGTATCTACCTGCCTGTGCCTTCATAATCAAATTCAACTTTACTTCGATGCGAGGAGTTGGTTCGTGGGTAGGAAGGATTAATGTTTTGTTTTTATAGTTGATGAGTATGTTATGCAAGGATAACCGGTTCAAGCCAAGGATAACATCAATATCACAGAAGGCATGCATATAAGGTCCAATGAGTGCAACAATGGGCATGCCAGACAATACAGTTTAAACAAACACTGGAAGTTAAAACTTTAGTAGTGGTGGGAGTGGAAACACAAAGATCATATAGCAGCGTGTCAATAGTGAGGCTAATGCGCCTAGTGCAATCATATGATATAAAGGAGTAGCTAGCACCCGAATCAAACAATGCATACACAAGGTAATTATTTACACTGATCATACCTTGGATCATTTCGGGTGACTTACTTGCCTCTTCCTTATTAAGGGGGAACACTCTGCCCCGAGCCTAGGACCTTGAACTGTCTACGTTTTGTGGGCACTCCCTAATAAAATGTCCCAGCTTCCTACATTTGAAGTATACATTCTAACCTATCAAGCATAGTCGGTCTTGGTGATTCTTACCACAGATTTCACATTCTTTTTCTTAGCGAGTGTTGTCAAACCCTCCTCGCCTTGGTCCTCCTCCTCGTCTAGGCCTCCTCAAAAAATTAGGCCTCTTTCTCTTCCTATTGCCACCATAGGAAATTCCTTCCTAACTCGACCTTTTTATAGGTTTCTCGGTTCTCAGGGTTACCCTAGCCAAATCATGATGATTTTAGCTATTCTCCGTTATACGACAGACTTCCACTACCTTGTTAAACACTTCAGGCTGCAATGGGGCTACCTTTTCTCTCAGATTAGGTCTCAGACCCCTGATCATCTTCTTAGTAAACCATTGTTCATCCTTCATGTGCTGAAGATATGTAGAGTAACGGGATAGCTTGATATGTCTGGCCAGGTACTCGTCAAAAGGTTCGTTGGCCACTTGCTTTATCATGAGAAACTCTTCTTCTTTCTTGTCCCTCACTAATCGAGGAAAGTACTTTAGGAAGAACTACTCTTTAAAAACTTTCGAATTGACAGGTGTCTCATTGGCCTAAAGGACTAGCTTCATGTTCCTCCACTATCGATTTGCTTCCCCCTCAAGCTTATATATAACTATCTGGGCCTTCCTCTCTGATGAGCACTCGAGGATTTTAAAAATCTTCTTAAGCCAAGTTATCCGGTCCTCAGCTATTTGAACATCAAATGTTCCCTCAAAAGAAGGGGATGGTGCTTGCCAAAACGTACTATCCATTACTGTAGACTATCAGGTTCTACAGTAGCTTGTGCCTGCTCAACAATCCCCGCCTGAGGTTGCTAGGGTTGTTAGACTAGTTAGGGTTGAACTGGTACGACTGTACTATTACTGCTACTACTACTATTGCTATAGCAACATCGTAATCCTGTTCCTAGCTAACTTGTGCAACTTGTATCTCTTACATAGTCCGCTATTGTTCCTCTAGTCTATTCATTATAATTTGAATACGGTCAGCAGGGGGTCTAGTAGATGCTTCCCCTGCAGGGGCTCTATATCTTGTTCTTGCTATTTTACTTTATCTTCTTTAACTACAAAAGGAACAAGGATATTATTGATATGCAAAAAAATAGTTTATACATTACATAACTATGTACAATAGTGTAGCACAGTTTGCATAACAGTCAACCAGTCACAACCATATATATATATATATACAGTTATCCAATCAAGGCACAAAAGAAAAAGGAAATGTAGAGACAACAAAAATCTCCAAGTCATCTAATAGCTAATCAAAGGTACATAGATCTGGGCTATCACAAATCTTCTAGACCTCAATCTACCACAAACAGGTCCAGGGTAGTGAGTCTATAAGTGCTTGTCCCCATAAGGTCTCATCACTGTTCAAGGGATCCTCCTCAACTACCTTATTATGTAGCATGTCTTATGTAATAGAAGTAGTTTAGATATATAGAGGCATACTGGTTTTGTGACCTGTCAATGTGTCTCCCCAGCTCTATGAGTTCCCTGAATATGTCATCATAACTCTTAAGCTCTTTCTTCATCAGTAGTGGTCTTTTCTTGATCGGTAAATCTTTTGCTTTAATGTTACTGGGGCCTGCTTCATCCTTGGGTCCGGCCCTAACCTCACTTGGACCAACCTCATCAGGGTTGGGTCTCTATTTAGGTCCAATTGCACTCTATGTATCATCCTGTAGTTCTCCTTCTCTAACTCTATTAGAGGGTACACTAGACTTTGCCCTATCCTCAAGCCTATCATAGTATCCGGGAGGAGTTGCAGGATCCCCCTCTAGTTCCAACCATCGTAGGAACCACCAATTAGGGAAATCTTCTCTTGGTATCCTTTGATTAATTATACCCCCTGATTTATTGTCCTCACAACATACCATTTCTAATCCTATACTTAAATCATTTCATAATACACAATCCACAGATATATATATATATATATATATATAACACAATTCAAGTCCAAATCACAATTTAAGTTTTGGACATACAACAAATAGTAGCACAGTGCAATAAATAGCAGTCCAGAACCTTGGCTTGATACTAAAAAGGTAAACCTTGCTTTCGAACCTTATTTTACCTCAATTAGAACCATTTGGAATCATTTCTTAAGACCTTAAGTTGGAAAATTTCAAACTTAAAGTTTCACTTCATTTGGGTTATTATTCATTATAACCCTAACAAAGGCCAAACTTTTAAAAATCATAACTAATTCTAGAAAAATCAAAATAAAGTGGTTCTAAGTTTTACTTAAAGCTATTAATGCATTCTTTAAGAGAAAAATACTCATTGGTATCTATAACTCAGCAATTAATCCCAAAATTCACACAAAGTGGCATTGTTCATATGGTTATTTTTCAATTTTTTAGAATTTATGCCCAATTTTGGAGAGGCATAATGTTTTATACGAAACTCCAAATTTAATGAAATATCACTTATTTTAAAGATAAAAATATGATCAATAAGCCTACTAAATTTTAGCCAAATTCTCAATCAATTGCACAGAATCTCGTTAGTCAAACTTTATCCTTAAAAAGTCAACTTTTAAACCCTTTAATTGCCATTCTTGGTTTTTCTTCCCTTTTCAATCCATATAACCATTTCAATCACATATAGCATGCTAAAACATGATTTATTGATCAACTATTCACATACATATTACTTTTAGTCATTAATACAAATATTCAACATAATTCACAATAATCCATAATAATTACAAACATTATTTCAAAGAGGCATATCAATCAATTGTCTCCCAAAATGATCTCCTTTCCTTTGTCCTTGCTTGGTCCAACTCCTTGTTGGTGACTATTTGAACATAAAAGAATGAGATTTCATAGAAATCTTAGTAGCAATGAATCATAATTATCATGCAATTTATACTATGTAAAAGTGTGACGTGTGAGCATAAAATCAACATCATTATGCTACATTTCATGTGTATATCATTTGCCATAAAAATAGAGCAATCAATCAAGTTATTATGCCATTCATCATAACATATTGCAAAGGCATATTCAACCTAAAATTCAATACATAATTTTATATTTTGCTCAATCACATCATGGCAATATAAATCAAATAACACATACACATTTAAACAAGCAAGAAAGCATTCAAATTATGAGGTCAACGCTACCTCTTGATTACTTATTCAATTCGGCCTCTTTGGTATGATTGTGCTCCTTTTTTATTTCTTGCAAAATGCCTATCAATCCAAGCATAAATACATTCCAAATTACCAATAATCCAAGCATAAGCATTAATGCTTGACATTAAACTCAATCAAACCCCTTTTTTCTTGATTTTTGACATAATTATTTTCTCTTTGTTTCTATCAATCTCTTGAGCTATTCCTATACAATTTTCATATAGAATCCAAATATCAAATCAGATTTATCAAAATCACATTCCTTCCCCTTCAACTTGATTTGGTCGAATAGGGTGACATTGGACTCCAAAAGTTTCATTTTTGATTCTAATGATTTTAAATACTTTTTCTTAGTGTTTCCCTACACAAAAACACCTTTAAACTCATTGGAATCATCAAATCATATTAAAACAATCTCTAACCTCAAAATATCAAAGTGGCGGAATAGGGTGTATTAAACCCGAATTTTGATTCTCTTCCAAAATTCAATTTAAACATCAATTAAACATGCAATTCTAAGCTCATATTCATGATTTTTATCCTTTCCTAAACCATGCTTGAACAAACCAAAAATAGACAGCATCACACCTTGGCATTTGTCATGAAATTTCAACCAACATAACCCTTAAATCTAGCCATAATCAAGTTTAGATATACCTTAATAGATCCTAGCTTGAAACTTGATAGTTTTCCTTGAATTTGGAGGGTTTTGGGTGCTGTTTAGTGGTGAGTTTTCAATTTGGCAGAATTTTTTTAAATTTTTCTATTTTGGCCGAATTAAGAGCAATTGAGGGGGTATTTATAGAGCTCCAAATCTGACCCTCTCCCCTCTATTGTGGCACCATTTTTTGCCACCTAAGGGGCCATGTGTCCCTTATCATATGCCTCAAGTTTTTAGATCAAGCCAAATGTCCTTCTTCTTAACTTTTTGATTTTGGGCTTGAATTGGGCTTAAACTCTCTTTAATTATTGGGCCATAGCTACACAAAAATTTTGGGCTTTTTTGGCCCAATATAAAGCCCAAATCTAATTAGCAAGGAAGAAGAAGTATGACCCAACTGCAAATATCAATTTGTAACCAAAACTCACTATTCCGGTTACATTTTTTAAAAATAATTCTAAACCCCCAAAAATTCATCTCTCTCCATCACAAACTTCCTTTTAATATAACAAAATCCTCTAAAAATTTTCAAAATTTATCTCAATATCTAACTATTTATTTTGAATTTTCTCTGAAATAAGGCTTTACCAATAAGATTTCGGTAATAAGTATTCTAAAATTAATTCTTACACTTACAGGGTCTAAAAATAATTTTATAAACTCAAATAAATCCTTAAATAATTTTTTCATATTTTTTCTAAATTTATTAAGGCCTTCACATATTTAGAATAATTATTTCTAGCTATTTTTTCACTATTTTTCTGAAAAACTTTTGTTTTCAACAAATTCTGTAATAAACTATTTTTATGCTATTTTCACTTTCAGGGCTTTAAATTGTTAGATTTAAGGTTTTGATGATAATAATTTAAGGAATCTGTGTTTTAGTAAGTTGATCGATCACCTAATCAATCAAGGATTTATCGATCACTTAATAGATAAAGTTCCTGTGTAAATCAATAACTTAGCAGAAATATTAATCGATAACTTGATAGATAAATCAATTTGTATGTGTTGATCAATCATCGTTAATACTATTTGTATAGAAGTTTGCAGAAAATTATTGATCAACTAATCGATAATCTAATGATCGAACAATTGATAGATAATGGGATACGAGTTTTGGTAAGTGCTTATCGATCAGTTGATCGA
Source organism: Neltuma alba (assembly GCF_004799145.2). Classification (NCBI taxonomy): domain Eukaryota; kingdom Viridiplantae; phylum Streptophyta; class Magnoliopsida; order Fabales; family Fabaceae; genus Neltuma; species Neltuma alba. The sequence goes on along the minus strand of NW_021636589.1, from coordinate 15,918 downwards.
TAAATGAGTTATCGATGAGAAGATAGATAAATGGTAAAACTTCCCACTCTCGTTGTATTTTGTTTAATCACCATTTATCGATTGCTTTATTGATCACCGCTTTATCGATAACCTATTCTGTCATTGCATAATATCTCACTTGCTTATCAATATTTTTTCTCTGTTTAAGTGTTTTTGAAAATTACTTTATTGATAAATTGATCGATCAATGATTTATCGATCAAATGATCGATCAGCCCCTTTTCACTGATTAAAATTGTTTAAGTCTTTATTCGATCACTTGATCGATTATTAATTTATTAATAAAATGACTGATCATCCAATCCACTAAATATTGGCTGTAGTTGCGTTTGCATTAAAGATATGGAGGCATGACTTATATGGGTCTCAATTTGAGGTTTTCAGTGACTATAATAGTTTAAAGTACTTAGTAGACCAAAAGGAATTAAATAATAGACAACGTAGATGGATGGAGTTCTTTAAATATTATAACTTTGAACTTAAGTATCACTCGGGTAAAATTAATGTGGTAACTGATGCATTGAGTAGGAAGTGTCACATTCCAATTTTTAGGCCTATAACCCAAAAAAGTAGCCTAAAAAAAGTAGGCTACCAACCTCTTTTGAGCAAAAGTCCCAAAAATGCGAAAGTAAGCTAGAATAGGAATAGAAACTAAACTGCAAAGTGAGAAAGTTTCTAAGGGCAAAAGTATTAAAAAAAAAAGTCAGGGGCTCCAGGACAGTTTCAAGGGCCCAGAAAGAGAAAATAGGTTAGGTATAGGCTTCAAAGTGATGATCCATGAGGTTGAGCATAAGTAGAGACCAAACTGTAATTTCAGAAAGTTACGGGCCAACAGAGGCCATAAATTGACTATCTTTTTGAACTTCCAGTTCACATTCTTTTGTGCGATGATCAAGATAAGACAGTGATAATTCTTTCCAACTAATGTCCTTTTCCAACTTCTTATTTTCTCCCCTCATTGTTGGAAAAACTGACTCATCAAAATGACAATCGGCAAATCGAGCTGTGAACAAATCTCCTGTTGAGGGTTCTAGATATTTTATTATAGTGGGAGATTCATATCCAATATATATTCCCATCCTTCTTTGAGGCCCCATCTTGGTACGTTGTGGGGGAGCAATTGGAACATGTACAGCACATCCAAAGGTTCTTAGATGGGAAATATTTGGTTCATGACCAAAAACCACTTGTAAAGGGGAGGACTTGAGATAACTTGTTGGCCTGATGCGAATTAACACTGCTGCATGCAAAATTGCATGTCCCCAAGCAGAAATTGGGAGATTTGATCTCATAAGTAATGGTCTTGCAATTAATTGTAAACGTTTGATTAATGATTCTGCAAGTCCATTTTGTGTGTGCACATGAGCCACAGGATGTTCAACATCAATCCCAAGAGACATACAATAATCATTGAAAGCTTGTGAAGTAAATTCACCAGCATTATCAAGACGTATTTTCTTGATAGGAAAATCAGGGAAATGTGCTCTTAATCTAATTAATTGAGCCAATAATCTTGCGAATGCCAGGTTACGCGAAGATAATAAACATACATGCGACCATCTTGTTGATGCATCAATTAGAACCATAAAATATCTAAATGGTCCGCATGCTGGATGTATCGGTCCACAAATATCTCCCTGTATGCGTTCTAGAAAAGTGAGAGGCTCACTTTTTAGTTTTCCTGGTGATGGCCGAACAATTAACTTTCCCTTGGAACATGCATTGCATGAGAAAACATTGGATTGTGGTATTTGTTGGCTTTTCAATGAATGTCCACATGAATTCTCAATTATTTTTCGCATCATAATTGTCCCGGGATGGCCTAACCGGTCATGCCAAACATTAAATTTGTTATCATTTACAAACTTCTGGTTTATAATGATGTGTACTTCAATTGTACTAATAATTGTATAGTACAAGCCAGAAGAAAATGCAGGCAATCTTTCTAGTGTGCATTTTTTACCTGAGGTTGACTTTGTAATAGCAAGATATTCTTGATTTTCCTCAATTGTTGTTTCGATATGGTATCCATTCTTGCGGATATCCTTAAAACTCAACAAATTTCTTCTAGACTTAGTTGAGTAAAATGCACTATCAATGTATAATATTGTTCCTCCAGGTAACAATATATTGGCTCTTCCGGAGCCTTCAATCAGTTTTGCACTTCCAGATATAGTCTGAACGTTGGCTTCTTGCATTACCAAAGAAGAGAAATACTTTTTATTTCTAAGTATTGTATGAGTTGTTGCACTGTCAACAAGACATAAATCTTCATGATTGACGTCAATAGGAGCCATTCTTCGTTACAAGGAACATAGTCAAGAGAGGGAGGAAGAAACAAAATTAATAAAAGGAAAATACTCGTAATTTTATTAATTTGGAAAGATAACAACATTGAAAGTAGAAACTTTATAAAAGAAGATGAAAAGAAGGAAAAAAATCATAGAAATTTAACTTCACTAAAACAATTTATTGTTGAACATTCCCATCACCAATCAGGTGATCAATCTTTCCATTAGGATCAGCAAAGAAATCAGCAATATCCAAATGAGTGACATCCATGTTGCCATAATCAGAATCGCCCTCTTCATCAACAAAATTGGTTTCTACCCTTGGCATTTTGCCGTTGCCTTTACTTTTATTTTTAAGCGATTCTTGATAAAGGTCAACCAAATGTTTCGGTGTACGACAAGTACGTGACCAATGACCATTCCCACCACAACGATAACACAAGTCTTCAGAGTGGTTATTACTTCCACTAGTTTTTCTCTTGCGATTCTCATCATTCTTTGTCCTCTTTGAATAGGAATTTGAACCACCTCGATTATGACCACGACCACGTCCACGATCAATGCGACGGCCTTGTGCACGTCCATGTCCTCGTCCACGACCACGTGTTGGTCCATTTACTACTACATTCGCTTTGGGGAATGGAGTGGAGCCGGTTGGACGGGATTCATGATTTTTCATTAGAAGCTCATTATTTTGCTCAGCTACAAGAAGGCAAGAAATAAGTTCAGAATACTTTTTGAAGCCTTTTTCACGGTATTGCTGCTGCAGGAGCACATTGGATGCATGAAATGTGGAGAATGTTTTCTCCAACATGTCTTCATCAGTGACTTTTTCTCCACATAATTTCAGTTGAGAACTGATTCTAAATATCGCAGAGTTATACTCACTAACAGATTTAAAATCTTGTAGACGCAAGTGCATCCATTCATAACGAGCTTTTGGGAGAATGACAGTTTTCTGGTGGTCATACCTTTCTTTCAAATTGTTCCAAAGTACGAGTGGGTCTTTAATGGTCAAATATTCCATTTTTAGTATTTCATGTAAATGATGGCGTAAAAAGATCATAGCTTTAGCCTTTTCTTGACTAGATGCCTTATTTTCTGCCTTAATTGTGTCTCCCAGACCATTGGCATTTAGGTGAATTTCCGCATCTAGTACCCAAGATAAGTAATTCTTCCCAGTAATGTCAAGAGCCACAAACTCAAGTTTTGTAAGGTTTGACATGATGGCACTACCACAAAAGAATATAATATTAAAAAAAATTGTCATGTATGGAAATTACATTGCTCTTCGTTAATGAGAAGAAAAGAAAAGAACAAAAATTATAAATTACCAAAAGAAAACAAATGAAGAGAGAATTTGAATGACTTCTGGTCATGAGTTAAAAATTATATGGCTTCTAGCCATATGTTAGAAAATTAAAATTATGGCTTCTGGCCATAAGGAAGAAAACAAAGTTTTATGGCTTCTGGCCATAAGAAGCAAAACAAAATTTTATGGCTTCTAGCCATAAGAAAGAATAATAAAGTTTTATGGCTTCTGGCCATAAGAAGCAAAACAAAATTTTATGGCTTCTGGCCATAAGAAAGAATAATAAAGTTTTATGGCTTCTGGCCATAAAGTAGAAAACTTTAAACCATATAGCTTCAAGCCATTTAGGAAAAGAATGGAGAAAAGAAAAATACTCATAGTGTAGAAGAGTATAGAAAAGTATAGAGGATAGACAATAAATCATGAAACATAATGTATAATAATAAGATCGGAATATTATACCTTTATTAGAGCCCTCGTGCTGATAACGTGTTGTAAATAAAGAAGGAGAACAGAGAAGAAAGAATATCAATAAGAGAGAGTATTTCTCTTTCTATTCAATAGGGTACTGAATACATTGTACATGGCCTCTATTTATAGGCACGGCTTTACATCTTTGATAGAATCTACAGATATAAAGATAATTGCAGATAATGGGGATAATGGGAGTTACTGAAGATATTGGGAGATAAGGGAGATAATGATAGATACATGGACATCCATAAAGATATTATATTCATAACAGAAATGATGTATAAAGGCCTTTTGATGAAGATAAATAATGAAAATACCCTACAGTAGCTCTGATAGAATTTTTAATATAGTAGCTCAGTTTGAGGTAATTATCTAAATGCAATTATTTAAGCCATAAGGAGGCTGAAAAATATATGCAAAAATAAGGAATAAATAGTTAAGAGACTAAAGAAGTTTATAAAATTAGTCCTATCCCAAGAAGACCAACAGAGTGGTTTTAATAAAATATAAAGTCTAGTTATGCCCCTAGGAGGCATTTTACGAGGAATTCAAAAAGAAATAGTTAAAGGAAGAGTTATGGCCTAAAACAATTTGTAGAATTTTTTTATAATTAAAGTTTATGGAGTACACAGAGGAAATTTTTGAGCTCCAGCAGGCTATTAAGAAAGCCGGATAAATGTGAGCCAAGTAAATTAGCAAAAAACTTGGAGTTCAAGTTTGATCCAAGGGTCAAGATCTAATCTTCTCCTTTCCTTTCCATGAGATTTCACCATATGGCATGGTAAGGCAAGAAAGAAGTTTGATGATGTCAACAGTGTGATGTCATGAGAACAATTGGTAAGTTCTTGTGGAGGAAGACTTGAAGCTCGGACAAGTGGCCTTAGGAACTGTCACATTTTATCAAGGGCAAAGTTGGCAACTCTTATCATAATTTTCGCTATAAATACCCTCCTTGGAAGAGCATTTTGGAAAGCACTTATAGAGGGAAAACTCTACAGAAAATTAGAGAGAAAAATGAAAAGAAAAACGTGGGGGGGAAAGCCAAGAAGTAGGAACAAGATTCAAGCTTCAAGATCAAGGTATGTGATGACTCTAGCACCTATCTTGATGCCTATTTTGATTAAGTTCTTATTCATACCTGACTCTGGAATTTGGCATGATTAAAGTTCACATCTTAAGCTTTAAATCTATAGGTAGAACTTTTCATTTGGATACATGTACGAATGTGTTGATTTTTCAAAGTTAGGGTTTAAAATCTGAAAATAGTTTTTGACCATTAGAACAGTAAAAACTTTCATACAATTCTGGCATTGTTTCACACCAAATTGGTTCCTGAAACTATTTTTTCTTTTAAAGACTACTTAAGGACTTTCAGTAGGACTTGGAACCACTTAGTTTTGATTTTTCTAGAATTAATTACAAATTTTTAGAGTTGAGCAAAGATTCTAAAAATACCGAATGAACAGTACCTGCAAAGCAAAAATTCAAGATTTGATCTTCATGAATCTAAGGCCATCCAAAGTGGTGCTACTGACTGAAATGTTTAAGTATGGGAAAGGATGTTGACCAAAAACCCACGTGGTTGCGAAGTCAAGGGAGTCAAAGGAAAAGCAGGAGGAAAGCTTATGGTATAAGATAGTGAACTTACCAATCTTATGTGCTTGATGTTTATGCTTGTTGTATTGATTTACATGATGCTAATTGTGATGATATGAGCTATATATGAATAATGTATGTTTTATCTCTTGATGATTTCTTGGCCATGCATGCAGTAGGAGACATTGAGTATAAGGGTAGATCACTAAATTGGCATAAAGATAATCAAGGAAGCATATCATACACTTGCATTCATCTGGCATATGTTGATGGTATTGTTTGCTACTGAGATTCTCCCAAATCTCACCCCTCTATTAACCAATCATAGTAGGTCAAATGATGAGGACAAAGCATGCATGAAGAAGGATAAGAAGATGGAAGCAAAGAAGGTGGAGAATTTCTATGTGTTACAATGCGATGTTGAATTCGCTAGTAATGTAATTATTTTGTAGACATGCTTAACATGGAATGTGGTATAAGGTGATGATATATGATGCTAATGGCATGTAATGTAAAGTATAAGAATAAATGAGAAACCATAAGGCTAGTTTATGCATGCTTGAATTGAAAAAGAATTAAAAATAAGAAGCTACTGAAAGATAAAACGTAGGTCTTGGAGCAGTAAGTTTCTAGCTCCAGATTGACCTAGCAAATGGTTGAATCTGATCATGAAATTTGGTGATCATATAGTACACATTCCAAGCTTTAAAAGCATGGATAGTTTTCCTTAACTGGATGTGTACATTAGGAGATACGAATTTTAAAAGTTGAGGCAGAGAATCTAAAAGTTCTAAAATTAACCAAATGAACAGTAAAGTTCAATGAATAAACTGTATGAATTAATCAAAGATAAGTCTAGTTTCATTTTTTTTTCTAGTAAAGCATTGAAAGAGCTTTGATTAGAAATTTAAACCAACCCCATATGATTTTTTTATAGAATTAGTAATGAATTTTTGAAATTGGACTTAAAATCTGGAATTTCTGCGTGAACAGTACCCAAGGACCTTAATGAAAAGTTCTAAAATTTTCAGGCTTATGTAATGATTTTGCATATCCATTTCACTTTTGAATGCGTATTATGAGGAGTAAAAGAAAGGATGTTTCAGGAAGACAGTGCATGTGTTCCATATAAGCTTGAAGGAGCACAACTGTCTAGAGAGTTTAAGAGATCTCCGGGTGGTGCCTGAGACATCAGTTACTCTACAGTCAATTTTGGGTGATTATGAATTCCTTAGAGATTTGAAGGCAAAACAAATGGAAGATGACCGATTATTAAGTATTCAAAAGGTATTGGAAAAAGGAGATGGTCTAGACTATGACATTAGAGAAGAAGGGACTTTGAGGTACAAAAAGAGAATTTGTGTCCCTAGTGATGATGAGATTAAGAAGAAAATTTTGGAAGAGGCTCATCAAAGTAATTATTCGATGCACCCAAGGATAACAAAGATGTATAATGACCTAAAGAGAAACTATTGGTGACCAAGATAAAGAGAGATGTGACAGAATTTGTGATGAAGTATTTGACTCATCAAAAAGTCAAGATAGAGCACCAAAGGCCTCTAGGACTGCTTCAAAATTTAGATATTCCTCAATAGAAGGGGGATAGCATTTTCATGGATTTCATCACTAGTTTGCCAAGGACCCCAGTTGGTTATGATGCAATTTGGGTGATCATTGGCAGATTGACTAAGTCAGCGCATTTGTTAGTTCGACTTCATGGAGTATTGAAGTCAATCATATTTGATCAAGATTCAAGGTTTACATCAAATTTTTGGAGGTCATTGTAAAAGGCCATAGGTACTAAGTTGAAGTATAATACTGCCTCCCATCCTTAAACAGATGGACAAATTGAGAGGACGATTCAAACTCTTGAGGACATGCTGAGAGCTTGTGTTATTGAGTTCAAGGGTAGTTGGGACAATCACTTATTATTAGCAAAATTTTCCTACAATAATGGCTATCATATTAGCATCCAGATGGCGCCTTATAAAGCCTTGTATGGGAGAAAGTGCCGATCTTCACTCTATTGGATGGAATTGAGTGAGAGAACTATCATTGGTCCTGACTTAGTAAACATCACTACCAGGAAGATTGATCTAATTAAACAAAAGTTATTGACAACTCAAAGCCGTTAGAAGAGTTATGCATATCGTCGTCGGAGACCTTTGGAATTTGATGTGGGTGATCATGTGTTTTTGAAAGTTTCTCCACTCACAAGTATTGGAAGATCCATCAAAGCCAAAAAGTTCACACCAAGGTTTGTAGGCCTATATGAGATCTTGGAGAGAATTGGGCCTGTTGCCTACCATATTACTCCACTGCCACACCTGTCACAACATTCACGATGTGTTTCATGTGTCACAATTGAAGAAGTATCATTCGAATCCATCTCACATAATCGAGCTTGAAGAAGTTGAGTTACATGAGAACTTGACTTACAAGGCAAAACCGGAGTGGCTTTTGGATGTGAAGGACAAGCAACTACGGAATAAGACTATCCGGCTTGTAATGGTCTTTTGGAAAGGAATGAGTCCTAGTTATGCTACTTGGGAAACCAAGGAATGGATGTGGTGGGAGTAACCATACTTATTTCTTTGCAGGTGTTTTTCCTTGTTTGTTGTATTATTTGTTTGAATTTTGGGAACAAAATTCCTTTTAGGTGGGGAGAGTTGTAACATCCCAATTTTTATTCCTAATATTTAAATAACATTAAAAGGAGATTAATGCTTAATAACTGAGTTTTATTCTCTATTATTTAAGAAAAAGGAATTACTAAAGATAAGATTTATAAAATATATATGTATATGAGAAACTTGCTAAATAAAAATAATAAAACGGATCATTGAAAAAAAAAAATGTGAGGAAAGTAACAAGGGAGATAAACTATAATTTTATGTCATTTTAATAAGGGGTACTTAACTGAAATTTACCCCAAAAGTTATATTTTTACCCGTTGGGGAGTGAGAGAGCATGCGTAGTCTTCTCTATCTCCCTTCTCCACGTTGCCTCTCCATTTCTTTTTTCAGTAGGGTTTCAAATTTTGCAAATCATTTTGGTAAATTAAATGATCTTTTCCATTAAACTCTCTTCATAAAAAATTTTCTACTCATTTAGATCTATCTAATAATAGTAATTTTATGCTATTTAGAGAAAATTTTTGGACCTAGGTTTGAAGCAAGTATTGAGTTTTGATCATAAAAAACATAGTATTGTAGAGCTATTTTAGTATATCATTTCTATCAGTTTAGTTTTATTTATTGATTGATCTAATATTTTTTAAATTAATTATTTTGGTTAAACAGATATTTATTTATGAAAAATATGATAATTCTACTATGAAACTTTTGATTAAGCTATTTACTTGAGTGTATTTGATGTATATTGAATTTCTAATGGTTTATTTTTTAGATTTAAGGTTGAGATAGGATTTTTCTTGAATTTTAAATATGATAATTTCATATTTTTTAAAATTTGAAAAATCTTTATTTAAGAAATATTTTGAAAGATTTAAACCAAAAATATGGATTGTTAGGATATTATAATTTTACGCTAAAAGATTCAATTATGGGGTATGAGAGTTATGGGATTTTAGCATAGAATTAGAAATTTTAACTTATATATATGTCTATATATATATATATATATATTAGCTCAAGTAATTAATTAAATGGCTTAGGTATTGATATGTAAATATATTGATTGCGTAGATCAAATTATTAGATTATTGGTTTGAGTACGGGGTTAACCTTGTGGTAATCCTTTTCTTAGTGGGCGAGAGAGATACCCACTTTTTACTTGTTATGCATGGTTGTATGTTGTTTGTAATAGATTTTGAATTATATGAAATTTATAAAGTACTATTGAATTATGATATGAGCTATGAAACTATGCTGTTATTGAAACGGTCTTGTGGGACTTCCTTTATAAAATATAGATATAACCATGATGATCTCATGTGTTTATGGATTATTGGAAATTGAAAATTTGAATTGATTTTGGCATATTGATGACTTATTATGAATATAATCTTTTAAGTATTGATATGAGAGGGGTGGCGGATTTTGATGATGGGAATTATACCAAAGAGGATATAAGGGGATGAATCATGTACATTTGAGGTATAAGGTGGTAGGGCCATTAGGTGTACTCTATTTGGTCCTTTAACCCAATTACTCATTGTAGGGCATTGACACCCTGCTAGTGGACTAAAAGGAAAACCCATGGTCCGATCATGTGCTCTGTAAATTTTGCCGGTCCATATCACTTGATTGGTGAGCTTGTTTAATTACCAGTCATATGGATAAAAATTTGGCCCATGGGTTCAATCAGAGGATATAAAGTAGGTTGATATAAGGGAGGTGAGAGGACTATCTCTTATACTTTGTTATATGCTCCGACAATATGAAACTTGTTTGAATACTAAGAATTTACAATTGTCTTACTTGACACCTCATGAGCACTTATTTGTATCCTTAATAAATAGGATTATTGGTTACTGAGACTTTTGTTTCACCTTGTTGATTTAACACGTTTCCTGGTGATAGTTCCTGTTCGGGTTTGTTTGGGAAGGCTCTGAAAATTTGAGCTACTACTACAAAATTATAGTGCTTCCATCCTTTTGATCATTTTGGATAGATGTGTATTGTCATAATAGGGCACATTCCACATATACTGATTTGTCTTGAAACTGGGTGTTTTGACAGTGTACTTTTGATTAAATGTTACTAGATTGCATGCTGGTAGAAGGCCAAAGGCCTCTAAGTAGTTACATGTGATTTTTTATATGAGTTGTGGATCTACAATGATCTTTGATATTAGATGACCTTTGATTTTAGAAAGTTATGAAAGGTATTATTCAGTAATGTTATGTTATGGGCTTATGGTTGAATATGACATGCTGGGTTTCATAATGCCCAAAACCCCATTTATTGTGAATCCTGGTTTGCATGCAGTTAATTTAGAAAAACTCTTTTAATCATGATAAACATATTTATAGATTGATTTAACTCTTTTCTATCATGGTTAACCTTTTAATATTGATAAATTCAAAGAATTACAAATTTCATTGTTGCATTTATGCCACGTTATTTTTTTATTCACATGCAAATTTTATGCCCTGATTCATGGTGGCAGATTTCTTTTTTCCTTAACAGATATGCAATAAAATTAAAGAATATCTATTTTGATTTTTTTAACACATTAAAAAAGAACATAAACCCCAAAAATTCAAATAAAGAAAACTTAAAAAATTATAGTTATAGGGAGAGGTCAAACCTCTCAAAAAATCTTATATCTTATACTACTTCCAGTTCTTAATATAAGAGCTTATTTGACTTTTATTTTGATTCTAAATATAAGACTCTAATCTATTTTGTTTTTCACATTTATTTATTTTTTTAAGATAGTTCTTATAATAATAGTAACTAGCATGTGCTTCCCGCGCAATGCGCGGAGAGCTTGTAATTTGAAATTTTTTATTTTATTTTATTTTATCAAAAAGGAACTCACCTTTTACTACACATAAATATATCATAATTCATGATATTTCATGAATTCATTGCACATAAAAAATGAAGATATGAAAATTTCTAAGCACAATCTCTAAGCTTTATTTAAATGATCATATTTGTTTCATTACATTTGTATCATGTACAAATTAATATAAATTATTTCCTACTATTAATTGATAAGAGTCATGACATTTTAGCCTTCAATCATAGTTATGAATTCAACTTTATCTTTTATGGCTGATCCCAAAAAAAAAAAACTTTATCTTTTATGACTCTCTGCTTCCAGTTAACACTTAGATATCATATTGAGTGCAAATTCCTACATCGTCCAATAATAGTTGATTTTTAACAACCATCCCACAATTATGTAAAAATATTTTCCATCCTATCATGCTCCTAACTCACATAGAAGATTTATTCAATAGTAACTATAACCTTCTTTTTCAATGATAAAAAATAATGGAAAAAAACCTCTTTATATGTCAAGATTAAAAAAAAAAAAAAAAAAAGCTTACTTCCTCATGGAACGTATGAGGGCGTGGGCTTCAATGGTTATAAAATTACAAATAATCATATTGCATCAACAAACAAATAATCCACGTTGGTTAAAAAAAAAAAAAAACAAATCATCCACTTTTAATTATGATTCTCTAAATCCTACCCACGTCAAGGATACATATTTTATGGCCTTACATCCCCCAAATAATTCAAGGAAAAAATTAGAGCAGGTATAAAATTTGAAGAATTCCATACTAAAATAACATCAATCATTAGCATCATATAAAGGAACAGAAACGCAGCATCACTTGCAAGGTGCTTAAAGTGCGGGAAAACACATAACAGGGATGTTATATTATATTATTGATTCATGATGTGCAATAGAAATTACCAACCTTAAACATAAGATCCTCTAGATTTAATGATTTATACTATTGTGCAACGAATTCAAATTAAGAGACAAATGTTACAAAAGTGACTTAAATGGGAAAATGACGCGTTCACTTAAAAACTTCCCCATTGTTTGTCCGCATTCTTTTTCATAAAGAAGCTTTAAAAATTAACATATAATACAGACATTGTAGTTGACCAATTATATATACATATTGACGATATTGCTACACTGGGAGACGTGTCTCATAACATCTACATGATTAATACTAACAATACAATAATACTGGACATTGTACTCATAACAATGTGTTCTGCACAGAATGGTCAGTACTTTGATGCAGATGACTCTTATCTTTGACAGAGAGGGCTGTTGATAGCGTAATGGTGACAACTTGGCGTGCATGAACAATAGCACATAGGAATAAGAAACTTGCACTAAGATAGCTTCTGCATAATATTTCCTCACTCGTATCGCCAGGGGAACATATTTATCTCTTTTACAGGCATTGATATTGCCATGTACCGCTTCACTGGTATACCAGAGACAAAAAGCTAATAGCTTCCAATGGATTATAGTTCCTTGTGCCTGCTTAATTGCATCAAAAATGCATAAGGCTACATTGGAAGTTTTATAGGCACAGTATTTCCTTTCTGAGATAGAACATAAATAACGAAAATCTTCTCGTGTTGACTCATTGATCCAGATAGGCAGATACAACACACTGGGAAAAAAAAAAAAACAACAACAACACAACACCATATTTTATGTAGAAGCTATTAGCTTACAACACAGGAACTGAGAGGTGTACTAATTAAAAGATATAGAAGCAGTGAAAGAATGAGATAGCCAATATATGTACATAACATTAGAATTTATTCAAAAGCTGGGTATACTTTCAACAATTTTTGTAAATCAATGACATATTAACTTGGTCAGGCCAGATTATTAGTTTCAGACAACAAAAACACAACTTTTCTTATCTACTTTCATATAGATACCTATAATATCACCCAATAATATTTCTATTTCCTTTTGTCAGTAGTTGGTAATTATGAAATATCCGCTGAATGAAACTTCTAAAAACAGTCCTTCCCCAAACTTTCTACAAATCAAAGTTAGCCTTGCGATCAAAGCATGTTATTTGTTTTCCTGATGCACGCACGTTTAAGAATTAATGGTTAAGTGATACTAAACTCTGTGAAACAGAAAAGAAGGAAGAGAAAACTGATACAGAAATCTATAAGTAGCAGAGGAAAGGGACAATACCTCAGAAAAGTCATCCTCTAAATCTCTGATTTTATGTAAAAGTGATTCTCCCTGCATTTACTTCTGGACTACCAAAATCTCTTACAACACTTTAGATTCAGAAGAAAGAGCATCCACCTGCAACTTCTACGATGCCTCATTTGGCAGAGCATGAGAATATATTGTCTTTTTTTTTTTTTTTAAATCATGTGCTTTGTTAGTTCACGCTTGTATTTGACAGCAAAGAAGCATTTGAATGTGTTTCCACTGATTTATACATGATCTGATATCCTTTTTTTTTATTTGAAAACAAATGTGTGAATTTTTAACATTGCATGGAATGAAAACTTCATGAGATAACTTTTGCATATTCTGATAAGTGATGATTTAGTTGTTGAAGTTTTATGGTGAACATTGCTTCTTATATTCTGAGTTTATGTTAGAATGAATTGGATTACTATTGTTATTAATGCTATGGTCTTTTTCTTGAGTCTAGCAGATCGAGAATGCGAAGTTTTCATGTCCTTCCTACTTGTATATATACTTGGGAAAGTGATGATGGAGCATTACCCATTTGTTTATAAGGATCAACATATTATAATAATGTCACTTAAATTGATTATTATAAGTGTGAATCCAGATGTTCATTATGAAGTGCATATAAAGTAGTCCAAGAACACAGATTATATACGCAGCAGCTAAAAACTACACTTTATTTGAGTGAACATACATGCTTGTTATGAGAAAATACAGAAGCAATCAAACCAGTACCTCAGCCTTCTCATCTTGCCCGTTCGTTTTAGCTTCAGCTGGATCTCATCAACCTTTATGGATAATATCTCAACGTCGTTTGAGCTCAGGATATGCAGAACCTTTGCCATCCTGCTAAAAAATAATGAACATCATTTTAGTTTTTACATGCTGTTAAAGAATTAATTAAAATTATAAGTAAGTCAATCCTTAGACTCAAAACCTTATCATTTTAGTTTTTAATAATAAACCCCATACCTCACAATCAAAGAGGATCTTCATTATTATCCCCAGCACACAGCACGGCATGTTTGCACTTACCTGTAACCCATTGGTAGAGAGACGAAATCATACATGGAAAGAGAAGATGCCCGCTGAGAACTTCAATTTTGCTGGGAGCAGTGCTTGTCCAATATCGATATCAGATCTTTTAGACCTGACAATCCCCATGGCACAGAGAACCGTATTAGTCAGAAGGTGAACAGTTATATATAACACACAAACACAAGATGGAGGATGGGCCGGGGAGAAAAATAAAAGGCGAAGAAGGAGATAACAGGTGCTGAAAGTGATATGGAATGTTCTTGATCATAACAACAGTGGTTCTATTGTGGTTACATTCCTCCATAGTTGTGGGGAATGGAATGAAAGGGCGACCATCGAAAGTCTCTCATATCTAAGCATCTTGTTCTCTACCTTCAACCTCTTCCCATCTGCTCTCCTCGCATTTAAAGCAGGTCGGTTCTTCTTCTGAGACATGCATCTGGATCTGTTTTTTTTTTTCGGGTGTTCTCTGTGTTTTAGGTATCGTTCTCTTGCCACAAAGAAAGAGGGCGAGGGCATGGTCAGAATCCTCATCGTGGCTGGTGCCGTTGCTTCTTCGGTGCTAGCATGATCGCAATATCTCCCCACCGTTCACACACATCTACATAAAAGATTATCGGTAATGGGGATCTACAAGATAAATTTAAAAGAAGATCAGGGGAGAAGCAGAAGCAATAGTGAGAGGGAGATGGATGAAGAAAATTAGAGGAAGAGCAGAGAGCACAAATGCCTTGCTGAATGCTTAAGATGGAAGCACGGATTCATCGGCGAGCATGAAAGAAGACTGTGAAGAAGAAAAAATCATAGAGCGGTTTGTGGAAGAAGAATTTGAGGTGAGAATGAGGGAGATAGGAAGGTTATAGCATCTGAGGTAGGCGATGGGGAGAAGTACAAAACCGAAGTTGCCACACGGCGGGAGGCTTGGGAATTTTGAAATTTGAATTGGTAGAAAGCTCCTTAGAAACATATGGGCTGAATGCAGAGCCCAAGGCATAACATTAACTAAAATCAGCTCAAACGAAGCCCGAGGTAAACCTAAAAGGCTTGTGAACAGTAATATGTATCTAAAGCTGAGAATAAGCCATATTCGAGCCGGCTTCGTGGAAGAGTATTTATATATATATTTGATTCTTACCCTTGCACTTTATTAAAGGATTATTTTAGAAAAGAAAAACCCATTTTTATAAATAACTAATTTAATTAATGTTTTAATTTACTCAAAATTAATTAACTAGCTTGGTTAATAACCAAAAAGTAGTTACTGTATAAAATATTAAAAAAAAAAAAAAACTAAACTACGTAGTTTAAAGTCTCTGTTTTCCAGATACTTAAAAGAGTGCAACCATTCTTTTATAATTTATGTCTTCATTATGTCATTTCTTTGCGGCCGGTTAGGTGATACACTTATGAAATTGAGGAAAAAAAATGCAAAACATAAAGTAATAATTCATGCGACATTATATTGGATTCACATGCGAACTAATTCGTGGTGGTAGATTTTGC